>NC_135813.1:2872915-2975415 GCF_964213995.1 Mustelus asterias | reverse complement strand
TCATTCACTCACTCACTCACTCACCCACCCACCCACCCACCCACCCACCCACTCACTCACTCACTCACTCACCCACCCACCCACCCACCCACCCACTCACTCACCCACCCACCCACCCACTCACTCACTCACTCACTCACTCACTCACTCACTCACTCACTCACTCACTCACTCACTCACCCACCCACCCACTCACTCACTCACTCACTCACTCACTCACTCACTCAACCATTCATTCGCTCACTCACACGCTCACTCGCTCATTCACTCACTCACTCACTCAACCACTCATTTGCTCACTCACTCACTCACTCACACATTCGCTCACTCACTCACTCACACATTCGCTCACTCACTCACTCACTCACTCGCTCACTCACCCACTCACTCACTCATTCGCTCACTCACTCACTCACTCACTCGCTCACTCACTCACTCACTCACTCACCTACTTACTCACTCACTCAGCTACTCACTCACTCACACACTTATTTAATCACTCATTCACCTACCCACTCACTCACCTACTCATTCACTCACTCATTCACTCACTCACTGACACTCACTCACACTCACTCACACACACTCACTCGCCCACTCACTCACCTACCCACTCATTCGCTCGCTCACTCACTCACTCACCCACACACTCACTCACTCATTCACCCACTCACTCACTCACTCACCCACTCACCCACACACCCACTCACTCACTCACTCACCCACTCACTCACTCTCACTCACCTACCCACTCACTCACTCAACCACTCAATCGCTCACTCACTCACTCAACCACTCATTCACTCACTCACTCAACCACTCATTCACTCACTCAACCACTCATTCACTCACTCACTCACTCGCTCGCTCGCTCACTCACTCACTCACTCACTCACTCACCCACTCACTCACTCACTCACTCACTCATTCACTCACTCACCTACTCACTCACTCACTCACTCACCCACTCACTCACTCACCCACCCACACACCCACTCACTCACTCACTCACTCACCAACTTACTCACTCACTCACTCACTCATTCACTCACTCACCTACTTACTCACTCATCCACTCACTCACTCACTCACTCACCCACCCACCCACACACCCACTCACTCACTCACTCTCTCTCACCTACCCATTCACTCACTCAACCACTCATTCGCTCACTCGCTCACTCACTCACTCAATCACTCACTCACTCACCCACACACCCACTCACTCACTCACTCTCTCTCACCTACCCATTCACTCACTCAACCACTCATTCGCTCACTCACTCACTCACTCACCCACTCAATCACTCACTCACCCACTCATTCACTCACTCACTCACTCACTCGCTCACTCGCTCACTCACTCACTCACTCACACACTCATTCGCTCACTCACTCACTCACACACTCATTCGCTCGCTCACTCACGCACTCACTCACTAACTCACTCGCTCACTCACTCACTCACTCACTCACTCAACCACTCACTCACCCACTCACTCACTCACTCACCCACCCACTCACTCACCCACTCACTCACTCACTCACTCACTCACTCACCCACCGACGCACTCACTCACTCAGTCACTAGCTCACTCACCCACACACTCATTCGCTCACTCACTCACTCATGCACTCACTCTCTCTCACCCACTCACTCACTCACTCAGTCACACACTCATTCGCTCGCTCACTCACTCACTGACTCACTCACTCACTCAACCACTCACTCACTCACTGGGGTGGTGGGGGGTGGGGGGGAGGGTGGGGTGAAGCGGTGAGGGGGTTGGGGGGGGTGGGGCGGTGGGGGGGGTGCGGGGTGAGAGTGGTGGGGGGGTGGGGGTGAGTGGGGGGGGAGGGGTGGGGGCATGGGGGGATGGGGGTGAGGAGGTTGGGGTGGTGGGGGGGGGTGGGTGGGCTGAGGGGTGGGGGATGGGGAGGAGGGGGGGTGAGGGGGTGGGGGGAGTGGGGAGATGGGGAATGGGGGGGAGTGGGGGGGTGGGGGGTTGTGGACGGGGAGGGGGGCTGATGGGGTGAGGATGGTGGGGGGGATTGGGGGGGTGGGGGTGTGGCGGGAGTGGGGGGGTGGGGGTTGTGAACGGGGAGGGTGTGGGGGGCAGGGGGGCAGGGAAAGGGGTGTGCGGGGGTGGGTGAGGGGGAGGGGGTACGGGGGTGGGGGGTTGGGGGGGGAGGGTGGGTGTGGGGGGGATTGAGGAACCTGTTGCTTTGCCCTCAGGTATCCTTTGTGCTTTTTGAATTGTCTCTGATGTAGGGAACGTAGCTGTTCCCGGCTAGCGGCTGTTTGCATCAGACATTCAAAGTCACAGCCAGGAGTTTAGGAGCCAGTGTCCCAGCCAGCACACAGTGGATCAGGAACAGTCCGACAGATAGCTGTGTTCCCAGCCCAGGTGCAGCTCCACACAGACTCGCTTCGATGGCTGTGAATCCAAGCTAATCATTCCATAATCTCTGTCCATGCAGCGGGAATTACAGCAAACAGGGGGAATGTGAAGTGGCTTAACCCATTGGGATTGTGTCCAATGGGAGTGAACGGGAAGGGGTTTGGATCCATTGGGATTGTGTACAGTGGGAGTGAATGGGAAGAGATTTGATCCATTGGGATTGTGTACAGTGGGAGAGAATGGGAAAGGGTTTGAACCATTGGGATTGTGTACAATGGGAGTGAATGGGAAGAGATTTGATCCAGTGGGATTGTGTACAGTGGGAGAGAATGGGAAAGGGTTTGAACCATTGGGATTGTGTACAATGGGAGTGAATGGGAAGAGATTTGATCCATTGGGATTGTGTACAGTGGGAGAGAATGGGAAAGGGTTTGAACCATTGGGATTGTGTACAATGGGAGTGAATGGGAAGAGATTTGATCCATTGGGATTGTGTACAGTGGGAGAGAATGGGAAAGGGTTTGAACCATTGGGATTGTGTACAATGGGAGTGAATGGGAAGAGATTTGATCCATTGAGATTGTGTATAATGGGAGTGAATGGGAAGAGATTTGATCCATTGGGATTATGTACAGTGGGAGAGAATGGGAAGGGGTTTAATCCTTTGGGATGGTGTCCAATAGGAGTGAATTGTATTGAGGTTCTCCAAAGGAAGAAGCAATGCTGGAAAATTCCTCGCTGTAAGTGTACGGTTCTGTGATACAATGTTCCTGCAATGATTGAATGTAGAACTGCTGATTTAATATTTCGCCCGGGTGGTGAGAGAGAGAGAGGGGGCGGGGAGGAGAGAGAAAGAAAAATGAACTGGTTGGAAAGTTCCAGAGTGTGACGGTCCTGCTTCTTAATTCTTGCTGAGTTTCCCTTCAGTTGAAATAGTTGTGTTTGAGGATAGTGTGCTGGCAGTAATTGCAGTTTGTCTAGACAGTGTCTGGAAGGAGCGTTCAGGCCTCTTTCCCTTGTTCCCAGCCTCTGGTAATTTCTACCAGTTCCCGGGATCCAAGGAGCAAAGGTGACAGAGTCTGTTTCAAGCTGTGGGAACCAGCATTTTTAAAAACCCACTCAGCTTCTCCACATCACAAAGAATTTTAACCCATGCGTTGCTGGATTTTGGATTTAATCTGTATTCTCCAATCCTGCTGAAGGCGAGTGTTCTTGTAGAATTGTGATTCAACAGTCACCGACTTCTCTCTCACACAGCCCTCCCCCCAGGCTACAACAACAACCCCTTCATTCATATAGCACTCTTCATGTCATCTCACACAGATACTAGGACAGGCGACCAATATCTGAGTGATTTGATTTGATTTGATTTATTATTGTCACATGTATTAACATACAGTGAAAAGTATTGTTTCTTGTGCGCTATACAGACAAAGCATACCGTTCATAGAGAAGGAAAGGAGAGAGTGCAGAATGTAGTGTTACAGTCATAGCTAGGGTGCAGAGAAAGAGCAACTTAATGCAAGGTAGGTCCATTCAAGTCTGACAGCAGCAGGGAAGAAGCTGTTCTTGAGTCGGTTGGTATGTGACCTCAGACTTTTGTATCTTTTTCCCGACGGAAGAAGGTGGAAGAAGAGTGTGACGGGGTGCTTGGAGTCCTTGATTATTCTGGCTGCTTTGCCGAGGCAGCGGGAAGTGTAGACAGAGTCAATGGTGAAAGGTAAGTGCAAAATTGCGGATGCTGGAATCTGAAACAAAAACAGAAAATGCTGGAAGATCTCAGCAGCCCCGGCAGCATCTGTGGAGAGGGAATCGAGCCAACGTTTCGAGTCTGGGTGACCCCTTGTCAGAACTGAAGGTAACTGCAATAGGGATGAGATTCATACTGTTGTTGTGAGAGATGTGGATTTGTGGGGGCCTGGATAGAGGGCCAGCGAAAGGTGGAGACGGGAGAGATCGACAAAGATGCCATTGACGATACAACAAAGGGAATGTAAATGGTGGGTGATCCCGGTTCGGAAGGGTGCTAATAGCGGCCACAAAGAGATCGGAGTGTGTGAATGGCAGAACAAAGGGAAGCAGAGTGTCAAAGGACAACCTGAGACATGGAATAGACGGCCCAGTGCGGGAGGGGGTGGGGAGGGAGACAGTGGTAAGGGAAAAAAAAGATGGAAAGCGGGATACGAAAAAAAGGGAGAATGGAAAAATGATTCAATGGAACAAATGAAAAAAGAATTGTTGGAACTGGAGTGAAGGTGGAGGGAAGAGTTCACGCTCTGAAGTTGTTGAACTCAATGTTCAGTCCGGAAAGGCTGTAAAGTGCCCAATGGGAAGATGAGCTGCTGTTCCTCCAGTTTGCGTTGGGGTTCACTGGAACATTGCAAAAGGCCCAGGACGGACATGTGGACAGGAGAGCAGGGTGGTGTTGAAGTGGCAAGCGTCAGGAAGGTCTGGATCCCGCTTGTGGACGGACCGAAGGTGTTCAGCAAAGCAGTCACCCAGTCTGCGTTTGGTCTCTGATGCACAGTAAACCGCACTGGGAACAGCGACTGCAATAGACCAGATTGAAGGAGGTGTGTGTGAAGCACTGCTTCACCTGGAAGGGGTGTTTAGGGCCTGGGACGGTGAGCAGGGAGGAGGTGAAGGGGCAGGTCTTGCATCTTCTACAATTGCATGGGAAGGTGTTGTGGGCAGGGGGTGAGGTGTTGGGTGTGATGGAGGAGTGGACCAGGGTGTCCCGGAGAGAACAGTCCCTGCGGAATGCCGACCGGGGGAGGGAGGAGAAGATGCGTTGAGTAGTGGTGTCATGTTGGAGTTGGCAGAAATGGTGGAGGATGATCCTTTGAGTGCGGAGGCTGGTGGGGTGAAAGTGAGGACCGGGGGACCCTATCCTGTGGTTCTGGGAGGAAGGGGAGGGGGTGAGAGCAGGGTCCCGAGGGATGGGTCGGACACAGTTGAGAGTTCTGTCAACCACACTGAGTGGGAGACAGCGATTAAGGAAGAAGGAAGACATATCAGCAGCGCCATTTTGAAAAGGAACAGATGTGACGGACATGAAGGGACTGAGAGAATGGGATGGAATCCTGACAGGACGTGGGGTGTGAAGAGCTGTCGATGAGGTGAAAGAGGAATGTTAAAGGAGAGAGAGAAAGAGAGAGAGAGATAATGGAGAGGTTTAGGGAGGAAATTCCAGAGCAGAACATTGATGATGTGGAGCCCGTTAGATTAAACCATCGGGTGATCCAGAAGCAAAATACTGCAGATTTTGAAAACCAGAAATAAAAACAGAGGAATTTTGGAATTACTCAGCAGGTCAGGCAGCATCTGGAGAGGGAGAAACAGAGTTAACGTTTCAGGTTGATGATCTCTCATCAGAAATGGGGGCCATCTTGATTGCCTCGTGTGTGCAAATGAAACCGTGTTGCTATGGCAACCCAGCCTTAATGTCCCATGTCTACTCATCCTTTCTTTATCCTCTGGTGAGCGGTGAGTGTTTCTGGCAAGGCCAGGGATTGTTGCCATTCTGAATTGCCCTGACCTGCACGTTCCAGAGGGCAGTTGAGAGACAACCACACCGCAGTGGGTCTGGAGTCACATGTAGGCCAGACCGGGTAAGGACAGCAGTGGAAAATCATGTCTCACAAATTTGATTGAGTTTTTTGAAGGGGTAACTAAGAAGGTAGATGAGGGCAGTGCAGTTGATGTTGTCTAAATGGACTTTAGCAAGGCCTTTGACAAGGTACCACATGGTAGGTTGTTGCATAAGGTTAAATCTCACGAGATCCAGGGTGAGGTATCTAAATGGATACAAAATTGGCTTCTTGACAGAAGCCAGAGGGTGGTTGTAGAGGTTTGTTTTTCAAACTGGAGGCCTGTGACCAGCGGTGTGCCTCAGGGATCGGTGCTGGGTCCACTGTTATTTGTCATTTATATTAATGATTTGGATGAGAATATAGGAGGCATGGTTAGTAAGTTTGCAGATGACACAAAGATTAGTGGCATAGTGGACAGTGAAGAACGTTATCTCCAATTGCAACGGGATCTTGATCAATTGGGCCAGTGGGCTGACGAATGGCAGATGGAGTTTAATTTAGACAAATGCGAGGTGATGCATTTTGGTAGATTGAACCAGGGCAGGACTTACTCAGTTAATGGTAGGACATTGGGGAAAGTTACAGAACAAAGAGATCTAGGGGTACATGTTCATAATTCTTTGAAAGTGGAGTCACAGGTGGACAGAGTGGTGAAGAAGGCATTCGGCATGCTTGGTTTCATCGGTCAGAACATTGAATAATGGAATTGGGATGTCTTGTTGAAGTTGTACAAGACATTGGTAAGGCCACATCTTGGAATACTGTTGCAATTCTGGTCACCCTATTATAGAAAGGATATTATTAAACTAGAAGAGTGCAGAAAAGATTTACTGGGATGCTACCGGGACTTGATGGTTTGAGTTATAAGGGGAGGTTGGATAGACTGGGACTTTTTTCTCTGGAGCGTAGGAGGCTGAGGGGTGATCTTATAGAGGTCTATAAAAGAATGAGGGGAACAGATCAGCAAGATAGTCAATATCTTTTCCCAAAGGTAGGGGAACCTAAAACTAGAGGGCATAGGTTTAAGGTGAGAGGGGAGAGATACAAAAGTGTCCAGAGGGGCAATTTCTTCACACAGAGGGTGATGAGTGTCTGGAACAAGCTGCCAGAGGTAGTAGTAGAGGCGGGTATAATTTTGTCTTTTAAAAAGCATTTAGATAGTTACATGGGTACGATGGGTATAGAGGGATATGGGCCAAACGCGGGCAATTGGGATTAGTTTAGGGGTTTAAAAAAAAAGGCAACATGGACAAGTTGGGCCGAAGGGCCTGTTTCCATGCTGTAAATGTCTACGACTCTATAACTTCCATCCGTGAAGGGACATTAATAAATCAGATGGGTTATTATTACAATCGATAGTTTCACTGTCACTGTTACTGAGATACTCCAGATTTATTAACTGAATTTAAATTCCACGAACTGCCATTGTGGGATTTAAACCCACATCCCCTATGTGGCAATCCCTCAGTGCTGACCCTCTGACAGTGCGGCACTCCCTCAGTGCTGACCCTCTGACAGTGTGGCACTCCCTCAGCACTGACCCTCTGACAATGCGGCACTCCCTCAGTACTGACCTTCTGACAGTGCAGCACTCCCTCAGTACTGACCCTCTGACAGTGCGGCACTCCCTCAGCACTGACCATCTGACTGTGCGGCACTCCCTCAGTACTGACCCTCTGACAGTGCGGCACTCCCTCAGCACTGACCCTCTGACAGTGCGGCACTCCCTCAGCACTGACCCTCTGACAGTGCGGCACTCCCTCAGCACTGACCCTCTGACAGTGCGGCACTCCCTCAGTACTGACCCTCTGACAGTGCGGCACTCCCTCAGCACTGACCCTCTGACAATGCGGCACTCCCTCAGTACTGACCTTCTGACAGTGCGGCACTCCCTCAGCACTGATCCTCTGACAATGCGGCACTCCCTCAGTACTGACCTTCTGACAGTGCGGCACTCCCTCAGTACTGACCCTCTGACAGTGCGGCGCTCCCTCAGCACTGATCCTCTGACAGTGCGGCACTCCCTCAGTACTGACCCTCTGACAGTGCGGCACTCCCTCAGTACTGACCCTCTGACAGTGCGGCACTCCCTCAGCACTGACCATCTGACTGTGCGGCACTCCCTCAGTACTGACCCTCTGACAGTGCAGCACTCCCTCAGTACTGACTCTCTGACAGTGCGGCACTCCCTCAGCACTGACCCTCTGACAGTGCGGCACTCCCTCAGCACTGACCCTCTGACAGTGCGGCACTCCCTCAGCACTGACCCTCTGACAGTGCGGCACTCCCTCAGCACTGACCCTCTGACAGTGCGGCACTCCCTCAGCACTGACCCTCTGACAGTGCGGCACTCCCTCAGTACTGACCCTCTGACAGTGCGGCACTCCCTCAGCACTGACCCTCTGACAGTGCGGCACTCCCTCAGCACTGACCCTCTGACAGTGCGGCACTCCCTCAGCACTGACCCTCTGACGGTGCGGCACTCCCCAGTAACTGCACTGTCTCATAAGTTCATAAGTTCATAAGATACAGTAGCAGAATTAGGCCATTCGGCCCATCGAGTCTGCTCTGCCATTCGATCATGGCTGATATGCTCCTCATCCCCATTTTCCTGCCTTCTCCCCATAACCCTTCAACCCATTCCCAATTAAAAATCTGTCTAACTCCTCCTTAAATTTACTCACTGTCCCAGCATCCACCGCACTTTGGGGCAGCGAATTCCACAGATTCACAACCCTTTGGGAGAAGTAGTTTCTCCTCAACTCTGCTGCCCCTTATCCTAAGACTATGACCTCTCGTCCCAGAATGCCCCAGAAGAGGAAGCATCCGCTCCACGTCTACTTTATCCATACCTTTTATCATCTTGTATACCTCAATTTGATCTCCCCTCATTCTTCTCAATTCCAGAGAGTGTCGGCCTAAGTTGGGGCACAAGGACAGAACGCTGTGGCACCCCACTAGTTATCTCTTCATACGACAAACCCTTCATCTCTGGAATCAATCTAGGGAACCTCCTCTGAACTGCCTCCAATGTCACTACATCTTTCCTCAAATACGGGGACCAAAACTGTGTACAATACTCCAGGTGCGGCCTCACCAATGCCTTGTATAGTTGCAGCAATACTTCCTCACTTTTATATTCTATTCCTTTCGCTATAAATGCCAACATTCCATTCGCTTTCTTTATTATCTGCTGTACCCGCATGCTCGTTTTCTGTGACTCATGAACAAGGACACCCAGATCCCTCTGCACCGGGGCACCCCGAAGTCTCTCTCCATTTAGATAATAAGTCGCCTTCCCATTTTTCCAACCAAAATGCATGACCTCACACTTATCCACGTTAAACTCCATCTGCCACATTTTGGCCCATTCTCCCAACCGATCTATATCCATTTGTAAGGTTCTTATTTCCTCATTGCCACTTACTGTCCCACCTATTTTTGTGTCATCTGCAAATGTGGCTATAGAGCCTCTATCCCTGTGTCCAAGTCATTAATATAGATTGTCAATAGCTGGGGCCCAAGGACCGAACCCTATGGCACCCCACTAGTTAGTTCTTGCCATCCAGAAAAAAAAAACTTATCCTGACTTCCTGTTTTCTGTCCATCATGTGGAGATGCCGGCGTTGGACTGGTCTCTTCACCGCACAGGACCTTCAACCGATGCTATAAACTAGATACATTGACGACATTTTCTTCCTTTGGACTCATGGTGAGCAATCACTGAAACAACTCTATGATGATATCAACAAGTTCCATCCCACCATCAGACTCACCATGGACTACTCTCCGGAATCGGTTGCATTCTTGGACACACGCATCTCCATTAAGGACGGTCACCTCAGCACCTCACTGTACCGCAAGCCCACGGATAACCTCATGATGCTCCACTTCTCCAGCTTCCATCCTAAACACATTAAAGAAGCCATCCCCTACGGACAAGCGCTCCATATACACAGGATCTGCTCGGATGAGGAGGATCTCAACAGACACCTCCAGACGCTGAAAGATGCCCTCATAAGAACAGGATATGGCGCTCGACTCATCGATCGACAGTTCCGACGCGCCACAGCGAAAAACCGCACCGACCTCCTCAGAAGACAAACACGGGACACGGTGGACAGAGTACCCTTCGTCATCCAGTACTTCCCCGGAGCGGAGAAGCTACGACATCTTCTCCAGAGCCTTCAACATGTCATTGATGAAGACGAACATCTCGCCAAGGCCATCCCCACACCCCCACTTCTTGCCTTCAAACAACCGCACAACCTCAAACAGACCATTGTCAGCAGCAAACTACCCAAACTTCAGGAGAACAGTGACCATGACACCACACAACCCTGCCACAGCAACCTCTGCAAGACGTGCCGGATCATCGACAGGGATGCCATCATCTCACGTGAGAACACCATCCACCAGGTACACGGTACATACTCTTGCAACTCGGCCAACGTTGTCTATCTGATACGCTGCAGGAAAGGATGTCCCGAGGCATGGTACATTGGGGAAACCATGCAGACGCTACGACAACGGATGAATGAACACCGCTCGACAATCACCAGGCAAGAGTGTTCTCTTCCTGTTGGGGAGCACTTCAGCGGTCACGGGCATTCGGCCTCTGATCTTCGGGTAAGCGTTTTCCAAGGCGGCCTTCACGACACACGACAGCGCAGAGTCGCTGAGCAGAAACTGATAGCCAAGTTCCGCACACATGAGGACGCCCTAAACCGGGATCTTGGGTTCATGTCACACTATCTGTAACCCCCACAGCTTGCCTGGGCTTGCAAAATCTCACTAACTGTCCTATCTGGAGACAATACACATCTCTTTAACCTGTGCTTAACCCTCTCTCCACTCACATTGTCTCACATTTAAGACTTGATTAGCTGTAAAGACTCGCATTCCAACCATTATTTTGTAAATTGAGTTTGTGTCTTTATATGCCCTGTTTGTGAACAGAACTCTCACTCACCTGATGAAGGAGCAGCGTTCCGAAAGCTAGTGGCTTTTGCTACCAAATAAACCTGTTGGACTTTAGCCTGGTGTTGTGAGACTTCTTACTGTGTTCCGTCCATCAGCCAGTCACCTATCCAAGCTCATAAATTACCCCTAATCCCATGTGATCTAAACTTGTGAATTAACCTTTTGTGCAGCATCTTATCAAACACCTTCCAGAAGTCCAGATATACTGCATCCACAGGATCCCCATTATCCACTTTGCTTGTTACATCCTCAAAAAATTAGTCAGACATGATTTGCCATTCATAAAACCATGCTATCTGATGGAGAGCGTTTTGACTTTCCAAATGTCCTGATATTGCTGCTTCCTTGATAATTGATTCTAACATTCTCCCAACAACAGATGTTAAACTAACACAACTAGATTGTGTTTGGGGCGAAATTTAATTGGAAACGTGAGACTGATTCCGGAAAGGGACGGAATGTTCCGGTTTGCTGCGCTGACAGGAACACGATGATGTTGGGTTTGTGTTCCCCGATTTCCACGGTGTTGAATTCCCTGGCAGCTGAAGGTCAGATGGTTTCCACAAAGCAGAGGTTTGCTCCATGAACTCATCCCATTCCCATTCCGGGATTTGACCGGACATTCTGTGTGGAATTTCCACAAGTCAGCCCTCATCTGTGTGGCTGGGAGATCCACTTGATCTTTGGCTGTTTCCGTGACGATTACTCTGGAACCAAAGGATGAACAGTGGCTGAATTTACAACACTCCCCTGTCCCCGGCCTCTCCCCAACACCCACCGGCGTCCCCACGCCCCCCGGCCGCTCCCCCACCCCCCCCACCGGCATCCCACCTGCCCCCCCCCCGGCCTCTCCCCCACCCCCCACCGGCATCCCACCTGCCCCCCCCTGCCCCCGGCCTCTCCCCAACACCCACCGGCGTCCCCACTTGCCCCCCCTGCCTCTCCCCCACCCCCCCACCAGCATCCCACCTGCACCCCCCACCCGCCCCCCGGCCTCTCCCCCATCCCCACCAGCGTCCCCATCCCCGACCTCACCAGCAACCCTCCCCCCCTCCCCCAGCCTCACCACCCCTCCCCCCTTCCTCTCGGCCTCACTATCCCCACTGGCTTATTGCTTGTTGTGTAGGTTAGAGGGATCAGTGGGGTAAATGAACGGAGTTACGGGGATAGGGCCTGGGGTGGGATTGTGGTCAGTGCAGACTTGATGGGCCGAATGGCCTCCTTCTGCACTGTCGGGTTTCTCTGATTCTCCATGAGCCAGCACTCTGACTGAGAGTGTGGAGTTGGCCTCAGTGCCGTCACCAGGCTGAGGGAGAGATCTCTGCAAGACACCTGTCGGTGAATTGGGCTGTGGGCAGTGGTGTGTTGGAGTGTGTATTGCGTATGGCTGCTCCAGGGCTGACAGTTCCCACCAAGTCCGGAGTGAAGGCATCTCCAGATCAACGCTGGAGATCAGAGAGGAAATGAAATCCACCTGTGGGAATGTGCAACGGGAATTAACCAGCGCTGGGAATACTGAGAAAGCGGAGAAGGTCATTGAAGGAGAATTCTCCCCCCCGCCCCCCCACCCCGCCCCCACCGCCCCCCACCCCATGCTCACTGGGTCACACCCCCGATTCTCCGGGACGGTCACTGGCTCCGGGTGCAGCAACATCTCAATTTCAGCAATCATATCATCCTTGTTTTCAAATCCCTCCATAGCCTCGTTCCTCCCAATCTCTGCGATCTCCCTCGCCCGTACCACCCTCCGAGATCTCTGCCCACCTCCAATTCCGGGCTCTTGCACCCCTGGTGGCTTCATCTTCAGCTGCCTGGGCTGTAAACTCTGCGATTCCCTCCCTGAAGATCTCCGGCACTCTCTCCTCCTTTAAGAAGCTCGTGAAAACCGCGTCTCTGGCCACAAGCTTTTTGTCACCTGTCCGATCTCACAGAATCCCACAGTGCAGAAGAGGCCCTTCGGCCCATCGAGTCTGCACCGATGCATGAAATGCCCTGACCTGCCCAGCTCATCCCACTTGCCAGCACTTGGCCAATAGCCTTGAATGTGATGAAGAGCCAAGCACTCATCCAGGTACTTTTTAAAGGATGTGAGGCATCCCACCTCCCACCACCCTCCCGCCCTCCCGCCCCCACCCCCCTCCCGCCCCCACCCCCCTCCCGCCCCCACCCCCCTCCCGCCCCCACCACCCTCCCGCCCCCACCCCCCTCCCGCCCCCACCCCCCTCCCGCCCCCACCCCCCTCCCGCCTCCACCACCTTCCCACCCCCATCCCGCCCCCACCACCCTCCCGCCCCCACCCCCCTCCCGCCCCCACCCCCCTCCCGCCTCCACCACCTTCCCACCCCCATCCCCCTCCCGCCCCCACCACCCTCCCGCCCCCACCCCCCTCCCGCCCCCACCACCCTCCCGCCCCCACCCCCCACCCGCCCCCACCCCCCACCCGCCTCCACCCCCCACCCGCCCCCACCTCCCTCCCGCCTCCACCCCCCACCCGCCTCCACCCCCCTCCCGCCCCCACCCCCCTCCCGCCCCCACCCCCCTCCCGCCCCCACCTCCCTCCACCTCCCTCCCGCCCCCACCCCCCTCCCGCCCCCACCCCCCTCCACCACCCTCCCGCTTCCATCCCCCCTGCCTCCACTCCCCTCCCGCCTCCACCCCCTCCCGCCCCCACCCCCCTCCCGCCCCCACCCCCCTCCACCTCCCTCCCGCCCCCACCCCCCTCCCGCCCCCACCCCCCTCCACCACCCTCCCGCTTCCACCCCCCTGCCTCCACCCCCCTCCCGCCTCCACCCCCCTCCCGCCCCCACCCCCCTCCACCTCCCTCCCGCCTCCACCACCCTCCCAGGCAGCGCATTCCAGACCCTCACCCACCTCTGGGTAAAAAAGTCTTTCCTCAAATCCCCCCCCCCCTAAACCTCCCACCCCTCACCTTTAACCTGTGTCCCCTCTCCTGATGCGGCTCAGTGAAGCACCCTGGGACATAAATACTAATGGCTGTTCCCTCGTTGTGACCAACACTTCCCAACACCAATCCCACCTGACCCGTAACAACAGGCGTCTGTCTGTCCATCAGCTCCAGGGAGCTCTCACACACACTGCAGTTCCCCCATTGCAATACAAGGTGGTGCTGGTTAAGCACAGAGTGTTCAGATGGGACAAAGGCAGTGCAGCAGCCGAGTGTAAAACACACAGAGCCACCGACACACACATTCGGCTTGGAGCTGAAAGGTGTTGGGAGTTTGCCAGAATTCTCCCCGGAGGATAATCAGTCTGAGTGACACTGGGGGTGGGAGAGACTCAATGCTGTACCACAGAAACCTCTCAGCAGCCAGTCAGGGGCTGAGTTACTCTGCGTTTGACTGAGATTTAAAACAAAGCAATTTGCCAGCTTGCAATTAACATCCGTGTGATTATCCCTCCGATTCCAGAGCAGCATTGTTCCGATCTCCCTGCTCCTCATCACTGCTGCTGATGCTTTATAGCTCAATACACCCCCCGCAACCCCCTCCCACACCTCCCCCCAACCCCCTCCCGCTAACCCTGCCACACATCCCCCAACCCCCCCCACCGCTAACCCTCCCACACATCCCCCCAACCCCCTCCCGCTAACCATCCCACACATCCCCCAACCCCCCCCACCGCTAACCCTCCCACACATCCCCCCAACCCCACCACCACTAACCCTCCCACACATCCCCCCAACCCCCTCCTGCTAACCCTCCCACACCTCCCCCCAACCCCCTCCCGCTAACCCTGCCACACACCCCCCCAGCCCCCCCCACCGCTAACCCACACATCCCCCCAACCCCCACCACCGCTAACCCTCCCACACGTCCCCCCAACCCCCTCCCGCTAACCCTGCCACACATCCCACCAACCCCCCCCACCGCTAACCCTGCCACACATCCCCCCAACCCCCCCCACCGCTAACCCTGCCACACATACCCCCAACCCCCTCCCGCTAACCCTGCCACACACCCCCCCCAACCTCCTCCCGCTAACCCTGCCACACATCCCCCCAACCCCCTCTCGCTAACCCTGTCACACATCCCCCCAACCCCCTCCCGCTAACCCTACCACACATCCCCCCAACCCCACCAACGCTAACCCTGCCACACATCCCCCCCAACCCCGCCACCGCCATCCCTGCCACACATCCCCCCAACCCCCACCACTGCTAACCCTGCCACACATCCCCCCAACCCCCTCCCGCTAACCCTGCCACACATCCCCCCAACCCCCTCCCGCTAACCCTGCCACACATCCCACCACCGCTAACCCTACCACACATCCCCCCAACCCCCTCCCGCTAACCCTACCACACATCCCCCCAACCCCCTCACCCCCCTACCAACCCTACCACACACCCCTCACCCCCACCCCACCAACCCTGCCACACATCACCCCACCAGCCCTGCCACCCCACCATCAACCCTACCGCACACCCCCCTACCACCTCACCCCCCCACCTCCATCCCCTCCCACCAACCCTGCCACAAACTCCACCCCCTCCCATTAACCCTGCCACACACCCCCCTCCCCACACTCTCACCAACCCTGCCACCCCCTCCAACTCACCGACTAACTGCCACTCCAGAAGTGCTTTTCATTCCATGCTCCTTACCCTATTGCAGCCTAACGGTCAAAACAGTGAAAGTGTTTCAGCAAAACTCACCAATCCCCTCCAGGCCGGCCTCCCAGCTTCCACACTCAGCAAAGCCACAACCCCACTGCCCACAGGAGGCCCCATAACCTCATTGCCCTCTCTTCATAACCTCCACCTGTCCCACAATCCCCCGACACCTCTGTCCTCCTCCAATTCGATCCATTGGGATTGTGTACAATGGGAGTGAATGGGAAGGGGTTTGATCCATTGGATTGTGTCCAATGGGAGTGAATGGGAAGGGGTTTGATCCATTGGATTGTGTCCAATGGGAGTGAATGGGAAGGGGTTTGATCCATTGGATTGTGTCCAATGGGAGTGAATGGGAAGGGGTTTGATCCATTGGGATTGTGAATGGGTTGATCCATTGGAATGAGGAACTTCAGTCAACGCGGAGAGACTGGAGAGGTTGATTGGGGTTATTCTACTATGAACTGGAAAGGGCTAATTAGAGACTGATTGAGGTGTTCAAAATGACAGAATCTTTACAGTGCAGAAGGTGGCCATTTAGCCCATCAAGTCTGCACTGGCTCTCTGAAGAGCATTCTACCCAGTCTCAGTCCCCTGCCTTATCCCTGTAACCTTGCACATTCTCTCTTTTCACATAGCAATCCAATTCCCTTTTGAAAAACTCGCTCAAACCTGCCTCCAGCACCCTCTCAGGAAGTTTGTTCCAAACACCCTCTGAGTTAAAAAAAATGTTGCCTCACATCACTTCTACTCCTTTAGTCCATTATTTTGAATCTGTGCCCTCTGGTTCTTGATAGTCTCCTGAGAGGGAAGTTTCCCACTATTTACCCTGTCCATGCCCCTCAGGATCTGGAATCCCTCTATCTAGTCTCTGCTCTGCCTTCTTTTCTCCAAGGAGAACAGTCCCAACCTCTCCAATTCATCCTCATAGCTACAGTTGTTTATCCCTGGAATCATTCTTGTGGATCTCCTCTGTACTTGTTACAATTCCTTCACAGGCAGCATGGTGGCACAGTGGTTAGCACTGCTGCCTCACAGCGCCAGGGACCCGGGTTCAATTCCCGGCTTGGGTCACTGTCTGTGTGGAGTTTGCACATTCTCCTTGTGTCTGCGTGGGTTTCCTCCGGGTGCTCCGGTTTCCTCCCACAGTCCGAAAGATGTGCAGGTTAGGTTGATTGGCCGTGCTAAATTGCCCCTTAGTGTCAGGGGGACTAGCTGGGGTAAATGCACGGGGTTTGGGCTTGGGTGGGATTGTTGTCGGTGCAGACTCGATGGGCTGAATGGCCTCCTTCAGCATTGTAGAATTCTATGATTCTATGATTCACATCCTTCCTCAAGTATGGCACCCAGAACTGGACGCAGGGCCCCAGATGAGGCCCAACTAATGTCTATGCAAGTTCAACATGACCTCCTTCCTCTTGTACTCAATGCCTATTAATAAAGGCTAAGATACAGTATGCTTCATTAACTGTTCTCTCAACAAGCCCTGCCATCTTCAATGACATATACCCCGAGGTCCCTGTGTTCCTGCCCCTCGGTTAGAGTTCCTCCCTTTATTTTATGCTGTCTCTCCACATTCTTCCCACCAAAATGAATCACCTCACACAGCTCTGCTTTGAACTTCATCTGCCACTTGTCTGCCCAATCACCAACTGTCTGTATCCTTCTGAAATTCAAGATTATCCTCGACACAGTCAACAACATTTCCAATCTTTGTATCATTTACAAATTTTGAAATCTTGCCCCGCACACCCCGGTCTCGGTCATTAATATACATCAGGCAGGGTAAGGGCCCCAATACTGACCCCTGGGGAACTCCACTGCAAACCGCCCTCCAATCTGAAAAACAATCATTTATCACTACACTCTGTTCTCTGTCACTCATGATGTGGAGATGCCGGCGTTGGACTGGGGTAAACACAGTAAGAAGTTCAACAACACCAGGTTAAAGTTCAACAGGTTTATTTGGTAGCAAAAGCCACACAAGCTTTCGGAGCTCCAAGCCCCTTCTTCAGGTGAGTAGGGCTTGGACCTGAAGAAGGGGCTTGGAGCTCCGAAAGCTTGTGTGGCTTTTGCTACCAAATAAACCTGTTGGACTTTAACCTGGTGTTGTTAAACTTCTTACTCTGTCACTCAGCCAGTTCCTTATCCCAGTGCCAACCTCCCCTTTTATTCAGTGAGCTGGAATTTTGCTGACAGGTCTGTTGTGTGGAACTGTATCAAAAGCCTTTTGAAAATCCAGATACACCACATCAACAGCACTGCCCTTATCAACCTTCCCTGTTACCTCCTCAACAAACTCCAGCAAGTTATAGCTAAGCATGATTTTCCCTTAATGAATCCGTGCTGGCTTTCCTGATTATCCTGAACTGACTATTGATTTTGTCCAGAACTATAAATCGGAATTCTCTGGCCGTGCTGGTCTAAAAGCCGGAAATTCCCGCCCGGCTGTCAATGGGGTTTCACATTGTCCGCAACCCGCCCGCTGAAATCCCAGTGGCAGGCGGACTGGGAGAATTCCGGCCAAAATTTCCAGAAGTTTCCATACCACTGAAATCAAACGGAATGGTCTGTAGATTTCAGCATTATCCTTGCATCCCTATTTGAACAAGAGTGTAACACTCCCAATTCTCCAGTCCTCTGGCACCACCAGTGTGTGAGGAAGACAGGGAGATTATCAACAATGCCTCTGCAATCTCCATTCTCACCTCCCTCAGTAATCTTGGATGCATCTTATCCAAACCTGGTGCCTTATCAATTTTATGTTTCGATAACCTTTCTAACACCTCCCCCTTCTCAAGTGTAAATTTTTGGAGTTTACCCATTACCCCCTCTCTCACCTCAGCCTGGCTGGTATCCGCTTCCTTTGTAAAGACAGAAAGGTTTCACAAAGGGTTTTTGCAGTATTTTTAGTGGGAACTGAGGAATTGAGGAGATTGGGAGATGGTGGCCCCGTGGATGTTGCTGGACTAGTAATCCAGAGACCCAGTGTAACGCACTGGAGACCCGGGTTCGAATCGCACCACAGCAGAGGGTGAAATGTTAATTCAATAAAACATCTGGAATTAAAAGTCTACTGATGACATGAAACCATTGTCAATTGTCAGAAAAACCCATCTGGTTCACTAATGTCCCTTAGGGGAAGGAATCTGCCATCCTTACTTGGTCTGGCCTACATGTGACTCAAGGCCCACAGCAATGTGGTTGCCTCTTAACTGCCCCCCACGCTAGCCAAGCATCCACTCAGTTATATCCAACTGCTACAAAACCTACAAAAAGGAATGAAACCAGACAGAGCACCCGGCATCGACCCAGACACCAAAAATAACATCCCAACACAGCGACTCTGCAAACTCCTCCCTACCAACATCTGGGGCTTGTGCTGGAATTGGGAGAGCTGTCTTGCAGACTAGTCAAGAACTGCCTGACAGAGTCATACTCACAGAATCATACCTTACAGATAACATCTCAGACATCACTGTCACTGTCACTGGGTATCTCCACTCCTCTAGCCAAGCTCTTCCAGTACAGCTACAACACTGAGATCTACCCGGCAATGTGGAAACTTGCCCAGGAATGTCCTGTACACAAGAAACAGGACAAATTCAACCCAGCCAATTACCGCCCAATCAGTCTACTCTCGATCATCAGTAAAGTGATGGAAGCGTTATCAAGTGGCAATAACCTGCTCAGTGACGCCCAGTTTGGGTTCTGCCAGCGTCACTCAGCTCCTGATCACATTACAGCCTTGGTTCAAACATGGACAAAACAGCTGAACTCCAGAGGTGAGGTGAGAGTGACAGCCTTTGACATCAAGGCAGCATTCGACCGAGTGTGGCATCAAGGAGCCCGAGTGAAACTGGAATCAATGGGAATCAGGGGGCAAACTCTCCGCGGGTTGGAGTCACACTCGGCACAAAGGAAGATGGTTGTGGTGGTTGGAGGTCAATCATCTCAGCTCCAGGACATGGGAGTTCCTCCAGTTCATAGAATCCCTCCAGTGCAGAAGGAGGCCATTCAGTCCATTAAGTCTGCACCAACTCTCTGATACAGTATCTTACCCAGGCCCTCCACTCCGCCCTATCCCTGTAACCCTACACATTTACCATGGCTAATCCATCTAACATACACATCTTGGGACACTAAGGGGCAATTCACCATTGGCCAATCCAACTAACCTGCACATCTTTGGAGCGTGGGAGGAAACCGGAGCACCCGGAGGAATCCCACACAGACACGCGGAGAACATGCAAACGTCACACAGACAGTCACCCAAGGCCGGAATTGAACCTGGGTCCTTGGCGCTGTGAGGCAGCAGTACCAACCACTGTGCCACCGTGCCACCTAGGTTAGTGTCCTGGACCCAACCATCTGCAGCTACTTCATCAATGACCTTCCTTCCATCATAAGGTCAGAAGTGGGGATGTTCACCGATGACTGCACAATGTTCAGCACCGTTCGCGACTCCTCAGATACTGAATCAGTCCATGTCCAAACACAGGACAATATCCATGTTTCGGATGACAAGTGACAAGTAACATTCAAACCAAACAAGTTGCCAGGCAATGACCATCTCCAACAAGAGAATCTAACCATCGCCCTTGACATTCAATGGAATAACCATCATTGAATCCCCCGCTATCAACACCCTGGGGGTGACCATTGACCAGAAACTCAACTGGACCCAGCCGTATAAACACAGTGGCTACCAGAGCAGGTCAGAGACTGGGAATCCAGCAGCGAGTAACTCACCTCCTGACTCCCCAAAGCCTGTCCACCATCTACAAGGCACAAGTCGGGAGTGTGATGGAACACTCTCCACTCGCCTGGATGGGTGCGGCTCCAACAACACTCAAGAAGCGCTACACCATCCAGGACAAAGCAGCCCCGCTTGATTGGCACCCCATCCACAAACATTCATTCCCTCCACCACCAATAAACAGCGGCAGCCGTATGTGCCATCCAGAAGGAACTCAGCAAGGCTCGTTAGGCAGCACTTTTCAAACACAAACTACAGTCTCGAAGGACAAGGGCAGCAGATACATGGGAACACCACCACCTCCTGCAAGTTCCCCTCCAAGCCATTCACTATCCTGATTTGAACATAGAACATAGAACAGTACAGCACAGAACAGGCCCTTCGGCTCACGATGTTGTGCCGAGCTTTATCTGAAACCAAGATCAAGCTATCCCACTCCCTATCATCCTGGTGTGCTCCATGTGCCTATCCAATAACCGCTTAAATGTTCCTCAAGTGTCTGACTCCACTATCACTGCAGGCAGTCCATTCCACACCCCAACCACTCTCTGCGTAAAGAACCTACCTCTGATATCCTTCCTGTATCTCCCACCACGAACCCTATAGTTATGCCCCCTTGTAATAGCTCCATCCACCCGAGGAAATAGTCTTTGAACGTTCACTCTATCTATCCCCCTTCATCATTTTATAAACCTCTATTAAGTCTCCCCTCAGCCTCCTCCGCTCCAGAGAGAACGGCCCTAGCTCCCTCAACCTTTCCTCATAAGACCTACCCTCCAAACCAGGCAGCATTCTGGTAAATCTCCTCTGCACTCTTTCCAGCGCTTCCACATCCTTCTTATAGTGAGGTGACCAGAACTGCACACAATATTCCAAATGTGGTCTCACCAAGGTCCTGTACAGTTGCAGCATATTTGGAAATATATCGGCCGTTCCTTCACTGTTTCTGGGTCAAAATCTTGGAACTGCCTCCCCAACAGCACTGTAGATGTACCTACACCTCAGGGACTGCAGCAGTTCAAGATGGCGGCTCACCACCACCTTTGGGACAACAATTAGGGAAGGGCAATAAATGCTGGCCTAGCCAGTGACATTCACACCCCTTGAATATATAAAAAATATCTGGTCAAACCTATGTTTTGTAAGAGAGGCTGACGTAACTGGGAAGGAAATATTGGACAATATCACCTGGGAGTGGAGAGGCAAGGTAGCGTTGGCCGAGGAGAGTCAAGCATGTGGACAGGATGTGCAGACAGAGATCATTAAGATAGGACGAGTGAGGCTGAGAAGGGATTTAGAAAGAAAGATTCAGGTAGAGATAGACCAGAGTGTGATGCTGTTATGGTGGAATAGTCCATACACCTCCTGTAGGATTGTGGGTAAAGAGTGGCAGCTTGGACAAGGCGAGTGATGGTGAATGATGACTCTGAGGTTATAAACCCCACAACAGATTGGCATCTTCAGGGGCTGAAACAGAGAAAATTCTTTGCGATGAATAATGATTTGGAACATTGCTGCCTCCGAGGGAGGGAGCACTTTTTAAAATTCGAATCTGCCAATGTTATTTTTGGACACAGATAAATGTGAGTGGAAGATAAAACACAGCAAAGATTGGACTGGGTTTGGGTCAGTCTGACCCGGTCCTCTGCACAGTGCGAGTGGCATTAACCCCTGATGGAGGAGAGGGGGGGACAACTCACAGTCGCAGTGTCGGAGACTCACACAGTGTCACAAACACTCAGGACTTTATCACAACCTGAGACCTCTGGAGGGGCAGGAATGACGGATTTGAGTGGGAACCTGGATCAATCGGAGTGAATTCCGAGGCCGACCCACCACTTGTCTTCATTTAACATTTGCAGGAAAATGGGGAAAAGAGCAGGAGAGTGGGACTGATGGGATCGCTCTATCAAAGGGCTGGCAGAGGCGCGATGGGCCGGATAGCCTCATTCTGTGTTGTTGTGTTCTGGAAAATTACCCCCTAAATTTTCAATGTTCGGAGAAATATTATAAACTCATACCAAGTTTAAAAAGTGACTTCATTTATTCAGAGAAGGTGGAGCAGGATTCAGGAAGCATTAGGCGGCACGGTGGTTAGCACTGCTGCCTCACAGCGCCAGGGACCCAAGTTCGATTCCCAGCTTGGGTCACTGTCTATGTGGAGTTTGTACATTCTCCCCATGTCTGCGTGGGTTTCCTCCGGGTGCCCTGGTTTCCTCCCACGGTCCAAAGATGTGCGGGTTAGGTGGTTTGGCCATGCTAAATTGACCCTAATGTCAGGGGGATTAGCAGGGTAAATATTTGGGGTTATGGGGATAGGACTTGGGTGGGATTGCGGTTGGTGCAGACTCGATGGGCCGAATGGCCTTTCTGCACTGCAGGGATTCTATGATTAATAAAGGTGTGAGGAGGTGTTTTGATAGCTTAGAAAGTCAGAATCTGCTTCTGGGGGGAAATTCCAGATAATTGGAAAAAGAACCAGATGGGGAGAATGTTTTTTACCCGGAGAGTTTTGTGACCTGGAAGCCACTTTCTGAAAAGACGGGCGGAAGCAGATCCAATCGGAACTTTCAAAAGGGAATTGGAAAAGTGCTGGAAGGAGAAATTTACAGACTCCGGGGAAAGAGCAAACGGGTGTGGGATTAATTGGATGGATCTTTCAAAGAGCCAGGACAAGCACAATGGGCCGAATGGCTTCCTCTGTGTTGGGTGCTTCTGCCCAACTATGGAACATAGAAACTAGAAGCAGGAGGAGGCCATTCGGCCCTTCGAGCCTGCTCCGCCATTCATTTTGATCACGGCTGATCATCAAATTCAACATCCTGATCCCCCCACTTCCCTCCCATATCCCTCGATCCCTTTAGCCCCAAGAGCTATATCTAATTTCTTCTTGAAATCAGGCAACATGGTTCAAAGAGGGATGTCAATCATTCCCAGTGAGAAAATACACCCACTGGTGTGATAGATACTGGACTATAAAGTTCAGCAAGATCCCAGGACTGACCCCCTGGTCTCTGCTGGATTCCCCTGGACAGAGGACTGGCTGCTTCCAGTCTGATCCAGCAGCCTTTGCTGGACACTGCCGCTGGGAGGACACCAACCAAAGATCAAGCGTAGCTGTGATGCCTCCCATGGTCAAATATTCCGAGAGTTGCTCATTGCGCAGGCAATGGATTACTGGATCTCAGGGGGGTGGTGGGGGGGAGGGAGATGTGGGTGAATCTGGACCCTAAGCCAGAGTTGAGTCAGCACCTTCGGGGGAGAAAGCTCAGTGGGACTTCTCATCATTTACCGCAAAAAAGAGGGAGGTTTGATTTGCTGGTATTATTTTTGGAAGTTAGCGGCTTGTGCGAATGAATGTGATCGCTGATCTGATTATATACAGGTCACGGTGACCCAGTGGGGCTGAATGTGCTTCATCCTGTGTGAGCTGCGTTTATCCCTCGCTCGGGACTTCTCTCTCGCTCTGTCTCGGAGGAGGGGGGCTGTGTCTGGACACTGACAATGGTCAAACAATTCAATAACCATTGAATGGCTAACGTCAGGTTACGATGGCCCGGTAAACTGGAATAATAATTCAGAGACATCATTCCGATGTGGGGCAGCTTGAAATAAAATGTCCGTGTTCAGTAAAAGTGATTGTGAAATGACGGGATTGTTGTAAAGTGTTTCAAATGTTGCCTGGCCCACACGTGACTCCAGTCCCACTCTGAAGGGAGTGACTCTTAGCTGCTCCCTGCAACAGTCACTCGGTTTGTATCAAACCCACTATCAGAGCAACAGGAAAGCAGTAACACTGACATGTCCTCAGGGCGATTAGGATGAGGTCATCAACGCCTGCTTCCCTGTCACACCCACATCATGGGGACAACTGAAAAAGAATTGTGCTGCTTTTAACTTTGCAACCCGGTTACGAGAGCAGAGAGCGGGAGAGATTGGAATTGAAGATAAGTAAATTCAGATAGGGAGGAGGAGAAGGTCAAAGTTGAGTTTTAAATTCTCTGGTGAGGATTTGATTTGATTTATTATTGTCACATGTATTAACATACAGCGAAAAGTATTGTTTCTTGCGCGCTATACAGACAAAGCATACCGTTCATAGAGAAGGAAAAAAGAGAGTGCAGAATGTGGTGTTACAGTCATAGCTAGGATGGAGAGAAAGATCAACTTAATGTAACGTAGGTCTATTCAAAAGTCTGACAGCAGCAGGGAAGAAGCTGTTCTTGAGTCGGTTGGTACGTGACCTCAGACTTTTGTATCTTTTTCCCGACGGGAGAAGGTGGAAGAGAGAATGTCCGGGGTGCGTGAGATCCTTAATTATCCTGGCTGCTTTTCCGAGGCAGCGGGAAGTGTAGACAGAGTCAATGGATGGGAGGCTGGTTTGCGTGATGGATTGGGCTACATTCATGACCCTTTGTAGTTTCTTGCGGTCTTGGGCAGAGCAGGAGCCCATACCAAGCTGTGATACAACCAGAAAGAATGCCTTCTATGGTGCAACTGTAAAAGTTGGTGAGAGTCGTAGCTGACATGATAAATTTCCTTAGTCTTCCGAGAAAGTAGAGGCATTGGTGGGCTTTTTTAACTGCAGTGTTGGCATGGGGGGACCAGGACTGGTTGTTGGTGATCTGGACACCAAGAAACTTGAAGTTCTCGACCATTTCCACTTCATCCCGTTGACAGGGGCATGTTCTCCTCTACGCTTCCTGCAGTCGATGACAATCTCCTTTGTTTTGTTGACATTGAGGGAGAGATTATTGTCAGTTCACCAGATTCTCTATCTCTTTCCTGTCCGCTGTCTCATCATTGTTTGAGATCCGACTCACTCTGGTGGTGAGAGGGGAAGGACAGGATCGGCCAGAATTCCCAGTCCTGACCATAATTCATTCATTCTCCTGCTGAGCACAGTTATTGCATCAGGGACAGCGGTGGATACCTCACCCTTGCGTCCAGACCAGGTGCCAAGTTGATGAAGCTGCAACACAGGGCTACCTGTGTGCCAAACAGCATAAGCAGCAAGTAACAGCCAAAGCAAAGCGATCCCCCAACAAATGGGTCTCAGCTCTGCAGTCCTGCCACGCCCTGCAGTGAATGGTGGCGCACAATTAAACAACTCACTGGAGCGCGAGGTTCCACAAATATCCCCATCAGCACGGGGAATGCAGCGGGTTCAAGAAGGCAGCTCATCACCACCTTCTCAAGGGCAACCAGGGATGGGCAATAAATGCTGGCCAGCCAGCGACACCCATGTCCAATGAATGAATAAATAAAATACCCCAGTGAGAGTCAGCACCTTCAGGAGAGGAGGGGGACCCTGTACCCCAGTGAGAGTCAGCACCTTCAGGAGAGGAGAGGAACCTGTACCCCAGTGAGAGTCAGCACCTTCAGGAGAGGAGGGGACCCTGTACCCCAGTGAGAGTCAGCACCTTCAGGAGAGGAGGGGGACCCTGTGCCCCAGTGAGAGTCAGCACCTTCAGGAGAGGAGAGGAACCTGTACCCCAGTGAGAGTCAGCACCTTCAGGAGAGGAGGGGACCCTGTACCCCAGTGAGAGTCAGCACCTTCAGGAGAGGAGAGGAACCTGTACCCCAGTGAGAGTCAGCACCTTCAGGAGAGGAGGGGACCCTGTACCCCAGTGAGAGTCAGCACCTTCAGGAGAGGAGGGGACCCTGTACCCCAGTGAGAGTCAGCACCTTCAGGAGAGGGGAGGGACACTGTACCCCAGTGAGAGTCAGCACCCTCGGGAGAGGAGGGGACCCTGTACCCCAGTGAGAGTCAGCACCTTCAGGAGAGGAGGGGGAACCTGTACCCCAGTGAGAGTCAGCACCTTCAGGAGAGGAGGGGACACTGTACCCCAGTGAGAGTCAGCACCTTCAGGAGAGGAGGGGGACCCTGTACCCCAGTGAGAGTCAGCACCTTCAGGAGAGGAGGTAGACCCTGTACCCCAGTGAGAGTCAGCACCTTCAGGAGAGGGGGGGGACACTGTACCCCAGTGAGAGTCAGCACCCTCGGGAGAGGAGGGGGACCCTGTACCCCAGTGAGAGTCAGCACCTTCAGGAGAGGGGGGGGACACTGTACCCCAGTGAGAGTGAGCATTAGGGAGAGATGGGCAGAATATTAGATGGAAAAAGAATCGAGCCTAATGAGCGAAAGCAGTTTGTTGAATCCTGCAAGCTAACATAAATCAGTTAATTCCGATTGTTGGGAAAATGTTGTGTCTCTGTGTGAGGGGATTGCAGCTTCCGATTAGAAACACAGACCGAGATGACATAGCAAACTGTTTCCAGCCTCTCTGCAATATTAATTGTTACTTTTTTTCATCATAATCTTTCAAGTGTGGGTTTGGAGAAAGGATCTTTAACGTTCGCTTTCTTGATCAAAAGCAAGCTGTTTGCAGAGGTTTGACAAAGCGCTGGGAGATTTGGAGTCTGTAACCAGACTCTGTAACTCGATATGCTGCTGCCTCTAACATCCTACCCCAGAGGGGATTTTCCATTACACACACACTGCAGAATGTGAACTCTCTCACTGCTTCCTGCTGCCCCCTTCCCCCTGCACAAACTGCTCACAGCAACGCTCTACAACTCTCAGCCCCCCCACACATACACACACAAACCCACACACAGACCCTCAAACACACTGACACTCTCTCTCTCACACACATACTCCCAAATACACAAACACAAACCCACACACAAACACACCCAACTACACAAACATAAACCCACACACAGACCCTCAAACACACTGACACACTCTCTCACACACACACACACACACACACAAACACACCCAACTACACAAACATAAACCCACACACAGACCCTCAAACACACTGACACACTCTCTCTCACACACATACACACACAAACACACCCAACTACACAAACATAAACCCACACACAGACCCTCAAACACACTGACACTCTCTCTCTCACACACATACTCCCAAATACACAAACACAAACCCACACACAAACACACCCAACTACACAAACATAAACCCACACACAGACCCTCAAACACACTGACACACTCTCTCTCTCACACACACACACCCAACTACACAAACATAAACCCACACACAGACCCTCAGACACACTGACACACTCATTCTTACACACTGATCCACAAACGTACACATATACAACACACAGACACACACACACTGAGACAGAAAGATATATGGATACAGGGAGAGACAGAGAGAGAGATACAGAGACAGAGAGACATATGGATATACACAGAGACACACAGTCACGCATACAGCAAGACAGAGAGAGGCACAGAGACATATGGGCAGAGAAAGAGAGAGAGAGAGAGACACAGATGCCGGAGTGTGGCGACTAGGGGAATTTCACAGTAACTTCATTGCAGTGTTAATGTAAGCCTTACTTGTGACTAATAAATAAACTTTAACTTTAATAGACACTCACAGAGACACACAGAGACATGCACACAGCGAGACGGAGAGAGAGAGAGAGAGACACAGAAATAAACAGAGACAGAGACACACAAAGACACACAGAGACATATGGACATGCACAGAGACACCGAGAGAGACACACTGAGATAGAGACACAGAGATACAGACTAACAGAGACATTTGGACATATAGAGAGACACAGAGACATGCACACAGTGAGATAGAGAGAGAGACACACAGAGACATATGAACATGCTCACAGAGACACAGAGAGAGACACACAAACACAGAGAGATAAAGAGAGACACACACACAGACATATGGGTACACACACATGGACAAGCAGAGAGAGACACACAAAGAGACACACACAGAAAGACACACAGTGAGATCCAGAGTTACATAGAGACAATACAGACACACACACAGACACGCACAGAGACACGCACAGAGACATATGGACACACAGACGTGAGACACACACAAAGACATTGAGAGGCATATGGACACACACAGGGACACACAGAGAGACACACAGAGACATACAGAGAGAGACACAGAGGGACTCAGAGATACACATAGACAACATGGACACACACACAGACATGCACAGAGGTATATGGACACACAAACAGAGAGAGAGACACACACAGAAAGAGACACACAAACACAGAGAAATATATGGACACTCACACACACACGGAGAAGCATGGACACACACACAAGAGGCACAGAGAGTCACACAGGGACACAGTGACATATGGATACGAACACAGAGTCAGAGAGAGAGACACACACTCAGATATATGGATACACACAGACAGACAGAGAGCGACACACACAGAGAAAACAGAGGGAGAGACAGAGACAAATCGACACACACATAGAGACAGAAACAGAGACACACAGTGATTCACACAGTGAGACACACAGTGAGACACACAGTGAGACACACAGTGAGACACTCACTCACAAACACAGAAAACTGACATCACCAGAAAAGCCAATGGGGAAGGGGCTGAAAGTGGGGTCAGAATGCTGGGGTTTGTGGGAACTTTCTGAACGAGAGTGAGTTGATAAAGAGGGTTCGGGAGGAAGATATTGGAGAGAAGGATCCAGGCAGGGGCTGATGTTAGAAACCTGGGCTGCACGGTAGCGCAGTGGTTAGCACTGCTGCCTCTCAGCGCCAGGGACCTGGGTTCAATTCCCGGCTTGGGTCACTGTCTGTGTGGAGTTTGCACATTCTCCCCGTGTCTGCGTGGGTTTCCTCCGGGTGCTCCAGTTTCCTCCCACAGTCCAAAGATGTGCGGGTTAGGTTGATTGGCCATGCTAAATTGCCCCTTAGTGTCCTGGGATGTGTAGTTTAGAGGGACTAATGGAATAAATGTGTGGGGTTGTGGGGATAGGTCCTGGGGTGGGATTGTTGTCGGTGCAGGCTCGATGGGCCGAATGGCCGCCTCCTGCACTGTAGGGTTTCTATGATCAATGAACCTGATGGGGTGACGGGAGTGGGAGGGACAGTTCAGACCCAGAGGAATGGTCTGGACGTGGATTTGGCAATAAGGGGGAATGGCCTCATTAACAGAGAGAACCTGGGCTCCAAGACTGACTCTGCACTTCAAGCTGCTCCTCAAAACTGACCTCTTTGACCAAGCTTTGGGTTCCCCCTCCCAATATCATCCCATCCCAATATCCCCCCCCCCCCAATCTCCTCCTCCCAATATCCCCCCCAATCTCCCTCCCAATATCTCCCCCAATATCCCCTCCCAATATCCCCTCCCAATATCCCCCCCAATCTCCTCCTCCCAATATCCCCCCCAATCTCCTCCTCCCAATATCCCCCCCAATCTCCTCCTCCCAATATCCCCCCCAATCTCCCTCCCAATATCTCCCCCAATATCCCCCCCAATCTCCCTCCCAATATCTCTCCCAATATCCCCTCCCAATATCCCCCCCAATCTCCCCCCGAATATCCCCCTCCCAATATCCCCCTTCCAATCTCCCCTCAATATCCCCCTTCCAATCTCCCTCCCAATCTCCCCCCCAATCTCCCCCTCCCGATATCCCCCTCCCAACCTCCCCCCTGATATCGCCCTTCTAATCTCCCCCCCATATCCCCCCCCAACCTCCCCCCCCAATCTCCCCCTTCCAAACTCTCCCCCCAATATTCCCCTCCCAATATCCCCCCCAATATCCCCCCCAATATCCCCTCCCAATATCCCCCCCCAATATCCCCCTCCCAATCTCCCCTCCCAATATCTCCCTCCCAATATCCCTCCCAATCTCCCCCCCCAATCTCCCCCTCCCAAACTCTCCTCCCAATATCCCTCCCAATATCCCTCCCAATATGCCCCTCCCAATATCCCCCCAATATCCACCTCCCAATATCCCCCTCCCAATATCCCCCTCCCAATGTCCCCCCAATACCCCCTTCCCAATCTCCCCTCCCAATCTCTCCTCCCAATATCCCCCCCCCAATATCCCCCTCCCAATATCCCAATCCCAATATCCCAATCCCAACATGACTGTCAATGCTGACACTTGGATAAAAACCTCTTGTGTGAGGGTAAAATGGAGAAGGGGAGGGTGGGGATGGAAGATGGGAGGGATGGGGGTGAGGGGGGATGGGGTGGAGGGTAGAGGGATGGGGTGGAGGGTGGAGGGTAGCGGGATGGGGGGGGGGGGGGATGGGGCAGGGACAGGCTGTGCCCATGGAACAGAACCCCAGCAAAGTGTTAACACTTTCACGAGAGGAATTAGCAACAGAAATTCTCAGAGAAATGGAAATCTAACCAGCGGAACTCACCGCAGAGTGAACGATGGGGGGGGGGCATTGGGGTGTAACAGAGAGACTGAACAGTGTCAGAGACAGTTAAGCTGAGATTTCATCGAGGCATTCACAATTCTGAGGGGGTTTGTTAGAATAAAGAAGGAGAAAGTGTTTCCAGTGGGAGGCGGGAGAGTAACCAGAGGGACGCAGATTGCAGAGAATCAGGAAAAGAACCAGAGGGGGAGATGGGAGAATGTTTTTATTTAAACGCAGCGAGTTGTTGTGATCTGGAAGGCGCTACAGATAAATATTGGATAATTAATTTATGGGGAGGCGATGGCCCAGTGGCAATTATCACTGGGCTGTTAGTCAAGAAACTCAGCTACTGTTCTACAGGACAACGTTCCGAGCAGACAGGGAGGTGTTGGTCGGTTAAAGGAACCGTGGTGCACGAAAGCTGTGCGGGACCTAGTCGCGAAGAAAAGGAAAGCGTACAAAAGGTTCAGAGAGCTTGGCAAAGATAGGGATCTAGAGGAGTATACGGCTTATAGGAAGGGACTAAAGAAGGAAATTAGGAGAGCCAGAAGGGGTCACGAGAAGGCCCTTGGCAGGTAGGATTAAGCAGAACCCTAAGGTGTTCTATAAATATGTGAAGAGTGAAAGGATGAGACGTGAAGGAATAGGGCCTATAAAAGGTGAAGGCGGGAAAGCCTGTACGGAACCAGTAGAAATGGCAGAGGTGCTCAATGAGTATTTTGCCTCGGTTTTCACAGAGGAGAAGGACCTGGGTGGATGTACTGCGGGCGTGCGGTGGACTGAAAGGATTGAGTATGTGGACTTTAAGAAAGAGGTTGTGCTGGAATCTTTGAATGGCATCAAGATAGATAAGTCGCCGGGTCCGGATGGGATGTACCCCAGGTTACTGTGGGAGGCGAGGGAAGAGATTGCAGAGCCTCTGGCGATGATCTTTGCGTCGTCGATGGAGACGGGAGAGGTGCCGAAGGATTGGAGGATTGCGGATGTGGTTCCTATTTTCAAGAAGGGGAATAGGGATAGCCCAGGAAATTACCGACCGGTGAGTCTAACTGGTAAGCTGATGGAGAAGATCCTGAGGGACAGGATTTATGAGCATTTAGAGAGGTTTAGTATGCTCAAGAATACTCAGCATGGCTTTGTCAAAGGCAGATCGTGTCTTACGAGCCTGACTAAACACATTGACGAAGGGAAAGCGGTAGATGTGGTTTATATGGATTTTAGCAAGGCATTCGATAAGGTCCCCCATGCAAGGCTTCTAGAAAAAGTGAGAGGGCATGGGATCCAAGGTGCTGTTGCCCTGTGGATCCAGAACTGGCTTGTCCAAAGGAGGCAGAGAGTGTGTATAGATGGGTCTTTTTCTGAATGGAGGTCGGTCACCAGTGGTGTGCCCCAGGGATCTGTTCTGGGACCCTTGCTGTTTGTCATTTTCATAAATGACCTGGATGAGGAAGTGGAGGGATGGGTTGGTAAGTTTGCCGACGACACGAAGGTTGGTGGGGTTGTGGATAGTCTGGAGGGATGTCAGAAGTTACAGAGGGACATAGATAGGATGCAAGACTGGGCGGAGAAGTGGCAGATGGACTTCAACCCAGATAAATGCGTAGTGGTCCATTTTGGCAGGTCAAATGGGATGAAGGAGTACAATATGAAGGGAAAGATTCTTAGTACTGTAGAGGATCAGAAGGACCTTGGGGTCCGGGTCCATAGGACTCTGAAATCGGCCTCGCAGGTGGAGGAGGTGGTTAAGAAGGCGTACGGTGTGCTGGCCTTTATCAATCGAGGGATTGAGTTTAGGAGTCCAGGGATAATGATGCAGCTATATAAGACCCTCGTCAGACCCCACTTGGAGTACTGTGCTCAGTTCTGGTCGCCTCACTACAGGAAGGATGTGGAAATGATTGAAAGGGTGCAGAGGAGATTTACAAGGATGTTGCCTGGATTGAGTGGCATGCCTTATGAGGATAGGCTGAGGGAGCTCGGTCTTTTCTCCTTGGAGAGACGTAGGATGAGAGGAGACCTAATAGAGGTACATAAGACGTTGAGAGGCATAGATTGGGTGGACTCTCAGAGGCTTTTTCCCAGGGTGGAAATGGCTGCTACGAGAGGACACCGGTTTAAGGTGCTGGGGGGTAGGTACAGGGGAGATGTTAGGGGGAAGTTTTTCACACAGAGGGTGGTGGGCGAGTGGAATCGGCTGCCGTCAGTGGTGGTGGAGGCAAACTCAATAGCGACTTTTAAGAGACTCCTGGATCAGTACATGGGACTTAATAGGATGGAGGGCTATAGGTAGGTCTAGAAGGTAGGGATATTTTCGGCACAACTTGTGGGGCCGAAGGGCCTGTTTTGTGCTGTAGTTTTTCTATGTTTCTATGTTTCTAATGTTCTGGGGACCCGGGTTCGAATCCCGCCACAGCAGATGGTGGAATTTGAATTCAATAAAAGATATTTGAATTAAGAATCTACTGATGACCATGAAACCATTGTCGGAAAAACCCATCTGATTCACTAATATCCTTTAGGGAAGGAAATCTGCCGTCCTTACCCGGTCTGGCCTACATGTGACTCCAGAGCCACAGCAATGTGGCTGACTTTCAACTGCCCTCCAAGGGCAACTAGAAATAACATAGAATCCCTACAGTGCAGAAGGAGGCCGTTTGGCTCATCGAGTCTGCACCGACCACAATCCCACCCAGGCCCTATCCCCATAACCCCCTGCGTTTACCCTAGCTGGTCCCCCTGACACTAAGGGTCAATTTAGCATGGCCAGTCCACCTAACCCGCACATCTTTGGAGTGTGGGAGGAAACTGGAGCACCCGGAGGAAACCCACACAGACACGGCAAACTCCACACAGAGTGACCCAAGCCAGGAATTGGACCCGGGTCCCTGGCGCTGTGAGGCAGCAGCTAACCACTGTGCCACCATGCCGCCCAAGTACCATGAATGATTTTTTTTTTAATTGCTAAGGAGTAATGGTGAAAGAAGAGGGACGTGGGGTGATTTGGAAAGTTCTTTCAAAAGGCCAGCACGGGTATGATGGGACCAATGGCCTCCTCTGGGTTATAAAATTCTAGGAGATTGAAATGGAGAAGGCGATTCAGCTCCTTGCGTCTGCTTTGCCATTCGCTTAGTGCATAACTGATTCATCTTGCTTTTGACATTTTTAATTGACCCCAACCTTAACCGCTTTTCCCCTCCTCTCTGTGCGAGGAAATGCTTCCTGACATCACCCCTGAGTGGACCGGCCCTCACCTTCAGCCTCTTCCCCCCCTTGTTCTGGTCTCCCCAGCTCACGGCCAGTCCTAACACAAGTAGGCCTGATTACTATGATTTATAGGTGCTTTGGAAAAGAGAATGGAAGCACGAGGGGGAGATGCAGATATAAATAGACAGGTAAAAGAGAAAGATCCAGAGAGAGAGAGAGAGGCAGAGCAGAAATCGTCAGGTTTGTCTGTGCAACGTAATAATTACCAACAGGATTCACTTCTTGTGTGTCTCCCACCCCAGGGCTTTCAGTCAGATTGGAGACCACTGTTCTCTCACATAATACCTGCATTACACCTGTACTTTGAAGTTCTTAAGCTGCTTAATAAGTAGTACTAGTAGTTGCCATGGTTACCAAGGCCCGCTCTCTATTGTCAGGCCTGACTCCACCTGTAGGATCAGCAGCTCTGCTTTAGTCTACTCTGGGACATTTCATCACTAAATTTCCAGATGGCACGAAACTTGGAACTTTGAGAGTTGATCGAGAGAGAGGCTGCTGGAATAGGGAGGACAATAGGGATGCCCAAACATTGAATGTATTCAAGAGGCGGTTGGATATCGCACTTGGGGTGAATGGGATCAAAGATTATGGGGAGAAAGCAGGATTAGGCTACCGTGTTGGATGATCAGCCATGATCGTGATGAATGACGGAGCAGCTTGAAGGGCCGAATGGCCTCCTCCTGCTCCTATCTTCTATGTTTCTATGATATTGACAGGTGAAGGAGAAGGGTGTGAGGTGACACATTTTGGGAGGGAGAGGGGAGAGAATACTAAGCTCAATGGAGGTGAACCAACAAAGAATCGTGGGATCATAGAATCCCCACAGTGCAGAAGGAGGCCATTTGGCCCATTGAGTCTGTACCGACTCTCCGACAGAACATCTTACCCAGGTCCTATCCCCGTAACCCCGCATATTTACCACTCATACCCCTAACCTATCCATCTTGGGACACTAACGGATAGTTTAACATCGCCTGGGGCCGGGTTTTACAGCCCCTCCTGCCAGTGGGATTTTCCAGTTCCGCTGAAGCCAATGGGATTTTGAACGGCTCGCTGCATTTTCAGGCCCCGTCCTCACCACAATGATCTATAAGGTGGGGGGGGGGCGGTGTTTGATAGTGGGACAAGTTAACTAAACAGCTGGGATCCTGGACCGGAATTTGCCATGGGGAGTGTTGTGGGGTCAGCACATTGGCTTTCAGCGGGACTGGAAAATCCCAACAATGGGCTAGGCTGGAAAATCCCATCACTGGGCTTTTTATGGGTAAATGGGTTTTTTTCTGGATGGACAAAAATAACTAGTGGAGGTGCCACAGGGTTCGGTCCTTGTGCCCCAGCTATTTACAATCTATATTAATGACTTGGATACAGGGATAGAAGGCTCTAGAGCCACATTTACAGATGACAGTGAGTGGCAATGAGGAAATAAGAACCTTACAAATGGATATAGATCGGTTGGGAGAATGAGCCAAAATGTGGCAGATGGAGTTTAACGTGGATAAGTGTGAGGTCGTGCATTTTGGTTGGAAAAATGGGAAGGCGACTTATTATCTAAATGGAGAGAGACTTCGGGGTGCCCCGGTGCAGAGGGATCTGGGTGTCCTTGTTCATGAGTCACAGAAAACCAGCATGCAGGTACAGCAGATAATAAAGAAAGCAAATAGAATGTTGGCATTTATAGCGAAAGGAATAGAATATAAAGGTGAGGAAGTATTGTTACAACTATACACGGCATTGGTGAGGCTGCACCTGGAGTATTGTGCACAGTTTTGGTCCCCGTATTTGAGGAAAGATGCAGTGGTATTGGAGGCAGTTCAGAGGAGGTTCACTAGATTGATTCCAGAGATGAGGGGTTTGTCGTATGAAGAGAGATTGAACAGTTTAGGCCGACACTCTCTGGAATTGAGAAGAATGAGGGGAGGTCAAATTGAGGTTTACAAGATGATAAAAGGTATGGATAAAGTAGACGTGGAGCGGATGCTTCCTCTTGTGGGGCATTCTAGGACGAGAGATCATAGTCTTAGGATAAGGAGCAGCAAATTTAAAACAGAGTTGAGGAGAAACTACTTCTCCCAAAGGGTTGTGAATCTGTGGAATTCGCTGCCCCAAAGTGCGGTGGATGCTGGGACAGTGAGTAAATTTAAGGAGGAGTTAGACAGATTTTTAATTGGGAATGGGTTGAAGGGTTATGGGGAGGAGGCAGGAAAATGGGGATGAGGGAACATATGGAACAAAGAACAAAAAACAAGAAAATTACAGCACAGGAACAGGCCCTTCGGCCCTCCAAGCCAGTACCAACCATGCTGCCCAACTGAACTAAAACCCCCGACCCTTCCGTTAGGACAATATCCCTCCATTCCCATCCTATTCATGTATTTGTCCAGGTGCCCCTTAAAAGTCACTATCGTATCCGCTTGCACTTCCTCCCCCGGCAGCGAGTTCCAGGCACCCACCACCCTCTGTGTAAAAAACTTGCCTTGTACATCTCCTTTAAACCTTGCCCCCGAGTAATTGACTCTTCCACCCTGGGAGAAAGTTTCAGGCTATCCAAAGCCATGATCGAATGGCTGAGCAGACTCGATGGGCCGAGTGGCCTAATTCTGCTCCTGTATCTTATGAACTTATAAACACAGTACAAAGCAAGGATGTTATGATGAACCAAAATAAAACAACCTCTGCTGGAGCACTGTGTCCTGCTTTAGAGAGGAGGGGAGGGGGGAGTGAGGGGGAGGGGGATGGGAGGGGGAGGGGAGGGGAGGGGGAGGGGAGGGAAGGGGAGGGGAGGGGGTGGGGGAGGAGAGAGGGAGGGGGCGGGGAGGGGAAGGAAGAGGGGAGGGGGACGGGAGGGGAGGGGGACGGGGAGGGGGAGGGGAGGGGGAGGAGAGGGGGAGGGGGAGGGGAGGGGAGGGGAGGGGGAGGAAGAAGGGAGGGGTGGGGGAGGGGAGGGGGAGGGGGAGGAGGAGGGGAGGGTGGGGGAGGGGAGGGGGGGGAGGGGAGGGGAGGGAGAGGAGATTTACTCGAATGGTTCCGTGGATGAGAGATTACGTGGATAGACTGGAGAAGCTGGGGCTGTTCCCCTGAGAGGAGAGGAGGGTGAGAGGGGATTCGATAGAGATGTTCATGGAGAGAACAGGGAGGGAGAAAATGGTCACCATTGGCAGAGGAACCAAAAGCCCAGCGGATTTAAGGCGAACGGCAAAAGGAACAACGGTGACTTGAGGAAAACCAGTTTTGAACGCAGGATCAGGATTGTGATGGAGATTCAATTGGGGCTCTCAAAACTGCACTATAGGAATTCTATGAAAGAATCATGGAATCTCTACAGTGCAGAAGGAGGCCATTTGGCCCATCGAGTCTGCACCAACCACAATCCCACCCAGGCCTAATTCCCATCACCCCATATATTTTCCTTCCTAATCCCCTTGACTCTAAGGGGCAATTTAGCATGTCCAATCAACATAACCCGCACATCTTTGGACTGCAGGAAACCGGAGCACCCGGAGGAAACCCACACAGACACGGGGAGAACGTGCAAACTCCACACAGACAAGTTTAGTTATTGCTGCCACATCGAGTCACCTCGAGTTATTCCACTGGCAACAAGGAAAAATCAGATCAGCTGTAAAAACCTGAGATTTAAAGTTAAAATTTATTTGTTCGTCACAAGTAGGCTTACATTGACACTGCAATGAAGTTACTGTGAAAATCCCCTAGTCGCCACACTCCGGCGCCTGTCCGGGTACACTGAGGGAGAATTTAGCACGGCCAATGCACCCTAACCAGCACAGCAACTTGGACTGTGGGATGAAACCGGAGCACCCAGAGAAAACCCACGCAGACACAGGGAGAATGTGCAAACTCCGCACAGACAGTGACCCGAGGCCGGAATTGAACCTGGGTCCCTGTCGCTTAGGCAACAGTGGTAACCACTGTGCCACTGTGTTGCCAATGGAGGCTCCCCTAATGGTGGTCACACCTCCCTTCCTGGCTTGCTCCCTCACCCTGGGCTTGCCCAATTACAGCTGGCCTCCCACTCCCCCCTCTGCTGACAGCACCAGGCCTCCTGGGGGACTGGCTGCAGTTCCAATAGTGGCCACTGCTCCCAGTGGCACTGCTGAGACCAGGCAGCAGGTCCTCTGATTGGTTGCAAGTTCTTGGAAGTGGGACATCCTCCCAGATGGGATGCAAACCATGACCTGGGCCAATGATTGGCTGCCTGTTGTGGGGCTTGGCAGTCGTGCGGAAGTGGGAATCTTCCCGACATTTCAGCCAGGCCCTGGTGGGTCACCAACACCTCATAACATTCTAGCCAGTGGGTGCAATGGCCTCCTTCTGTGCTGTGATATTCTATAATTCTACAATCTCTCGCCTTACTCCAAGCTATCCGCCCCCCCACCGGCCTCTGCCATTGGTCCTTCCTCCAGCCCTGGTACCTTCCTGCGGCCAATGGAAAAGGGAAATGGGATCTTTATTGGCCCCAGGAAGAAGAAGCCAATCAGTGGTTGGGAATCCTGTGGAAGAGAGGAGATCCTGCAGAACTTAATGGCGAGACCCGATTAGAAATGGAAATTAGAAGGTGGCACAGTGGTTAGCGCTGCTGCCTCACAGCGCCAGGGACCCGGGTTCGATTCCCAGCTTGGGTCACTGTCTGTGTGGAGTCTGCACATTCTCACCGTATCTGCGTGGGTTTCCTCCGGGTGCTCCGGTTTCCTCCCACAGTCCGAAAGACGTGCTGGTTAGGGTGCATTGGCCGTGCTAAATTCTCCCTCAGTGTACCCGAACAGGCACCGGAGTGTGGCGACTAGGGGATTTTCACAGTAACTTCATTGCAGTGTTAATGTAAGCCTTACTTGTGACACTAATAAATAAACTTTACTTTAACTTTTATTTCATTTCCTGCCCACTGACTGATCCTGATGCCCAGACAGGCAGTGCAGGGTGACAGTTCCTGGCCATCGGTGGTGGAGGTGAGGGGGGGGGGCAGCGGGGGAGAGATCCCCTGGATGTGGTGGGGCGGAGCTGTCTGAGAGGAAAGAATAATCTCCCATTTCTTACATGCTCTCCACACATCCCAAAATGTTTTGGCGCCAATGCAGGACTTTGCAAACGGAATCTTGACACTCAGTCAGGTATAGATGGAGGTCACCGAGATCTCTGGTTAGATACTGTGGCGTGGCTAGCTCAGTCGGTAGAGCATGGGACTCTTAATCCCAGGGTTGTGGGTTTGAGCTCCTCATTGGGTGACAATATTAGGGCGGCACGGTGGCACAGTGGTTAGCACTGCTGCCTCACGGTGCCAGGGACCTGGGTTCAATTCCCAGCTCGGGTCACTGTCTGTGTGGAGTCTGCACGTTCTCACCGTGTCTGCGTGGGTTTCCTCCGGGTGCTCCGGTCTCCTCCCACAGTCCAAAGATGCGCGGGTTAGGTTGATTGGCCATGATAAATTGCCCCTTAGTGTCAGGGGACTAGCTAGGGTAAATATGGGCGGTTCTGGGAATAGGCCCTGGGTGGGATTGTGGTCGGTACAGACTCGATGGGCTGAATGGCTTCCTTCTGCATTGTAGGGATTCTATGATTCTATGAGATTCTGATCAATAACTACCAATAACTACTGGTAGATTGAACCAGGGCAGGACTTACTCAGTTAATGGTAGGGCGTTGGGGAGAGTTACAGAACAAAGAGATCTAGGGGTACAGGTTCATAACCCATTGAAAGTGGACTCACAGGTGGACAGAGTGGTGAAGAAGACATTCGGCATGCTTGGTTTCATCGGTCAGAACATTGAATACAGGAGTTGGGACGTCTTGTTGCAGTTGTACAAGACATTGATGAGGCCACACTTGGAATACTGTGTGCAATTCTGGTCACCCTATTATAGAAAGGATATTATTAAAACTAGAAAGAGAGCAGAAAAGATTTACTAGGATGCTACCGGGACTTGATGGTTTGAGTTATAAGGAGGGGCTGGATAGACTGGGACTTTTTTCTCTGGAGCGTAGGAGACTGAGGGGTGATCTTATAGAGATCAATAAAATAATGAGGGGCACAGATCAGCTAGATAGTCAATATCTTTTCCCAAAGGTAGGGGAGTCTAAAACTAGAGGGCATAGGTTTAAGGTGAGAGGGGAGAGATACAAAAGTGTCCAAAGGGGCAATTGTTTCACACACAGGGTGGTGAGTGTCTGGAACAATCTGCCAGAGGCAGTAGGAGAGGCGGGTACAATTTTGTTTTTTAAAAAGCGTTTAGACAGTTACATGGGTAAGATGGGTATAGAGGGATATGGGCCAAATGTGGGCAATTGGGATTAGTTTAGGGGTTTAACAAAAAAAGGGCAACATGGACAAGTTGGGCCGAAGGGCCTGTTTCCATGCTGTAAACCTCTATGACTCTGCCTGAGTTTCTATCGTGTTCTGAGTTGGTTTCAAGTTAGGGAGGAGACATGGAGCAGAGCTGCATATGGAGAGAACTTTGGTTCTGTCAGGGGTACTGTGATTACCCACTGTCGCCCCCTTGCCACAGGAGGCCGAGGGACTCACAGAGAGAGGGGGAGGTGGGGGAAGGAGGCCTTAACCACCCAATGTCTCCAGGAGACAAGTCTCTCGCCGGAACCTCACTGAGGAACAGTTGTGTTGCTTTTCTCCATTTCCTCATGGCAATCTGGTATAGTACCAGAAGATTGGAGGTTAGCGAATGTTGTCCCATTGTTTAAGAAGGGGAACAGAGACTTCCCCGGGAATTATAGACCGGTGAGTCTCACTTCTGTTGTCGGCAAGATGTTGGAAAAAATTATAAGGGATAGGATTTATAGTTATTTGGAGAGTAATGAATTGATAGGTGATAGTCAGCATGGTTTTGTGGCAGGTAGGTCGTGCCTTACTAACCTTATTGAGTTTTTTGAGAAAGTGACCAAGGAGGTGGATGGGGGCAAGGCAGTGGACGTGGTATATATGGATTTTAGTAAGGCGTTTGATAAGGTTCACCATGGTAGGCTACTGCAGAAAATGCAGATGTATGGGATTGGGGGTGATCTAGGAAATTGGATCAGGAATTGGCTAGCGGATAGGAAACAGAGGGTGGTGGTTGATAGTAAATATTCATCATGGAGTGCGGTTACAAGTGGTGTACCTCAGGGATCTGTTTTGGGGCCACTGCTGTTTGTAATATTTATTAATGATCTGGATGAGGGTATAGTTGGGTGGATTAGCAAATTTGCTGATGACACCAAAGTCGGTGGTGTGGTAGACAGTGAGGAAGGGTGTCGTAGTTTGCAGGAAGACTTAGACAGGTTGCAAAGTTGGGCCGAGAGGTGGCGGATGGAGTTTAATGCGGAGAAGTGTGAGGTAATTCACTTTGGTAGGAATAACAGATGTGTTGAGTATAGGGCTAACGGGAGGACTTTGAATAGTGTGGAGGAGCAGAGGGATCTAGGTGTATGTGTGCATAGATCCCTGAAAGTTGGGAATCAAGTAGATAAGGTTGTTAAGAAGGCATATGGTGTCTTGGCGTTTATTGGTAGGGGGATTGAATTTAGGAGTCGTAGCGTTATGTTGCAACTGTACACAACTCTGGTGCGGCCGCACTTGGAGTACTGTGTGCAGTTCTGGTCCCCACATTACAGGAAGGATGTGGAGGCTTTGGAGAGGGTGCAGAGGAGATTTACCAGGATGTTGCCTGGTATGGAGGGGAGATCCTATGAGGAGAGGCTGAGGGATTTGGGATTGTTTTCGCTGGAAAGGCGGCGGCTAAGAGGGGATCTTATTGAAACATATAAGATGATTAGAGGTTTAGATAGGGTGGATAGTGATAGCCTTTTTCCTCTGATGGAGAAATCCAGCACGAGGGGGCATGGCTTTAAATTGAGGGGGGGTAGTTATAGAACCGATGTCAGGGGTAGGTTCTTTACCCAGAGGGTGGTGAGGGATTGGAATGCCCTGCCAGCATCAGTTGTAAATGCGCCTAGTTTGGGGGCGTTTAAGAGATCCGTAGATAGGTTCATGGACGAAAAGAAATTGGTTTAGGTTGGAGGGTCACAGTTTTTTTTTAACTGGTCGGTGCAACATCGTGGGCCGAAGGGCCTGTTCTGCGCTGTAATGTTCTATGTTCTATGTTCTATAATCTGCCATCTCCTGCAACCAGAGCTCAAGCTGTGAACAGCACGGCCAGTCCCGGGTCAGGGTGTTTCCAGACTGGAGTCAGTGACATCCCCCAGTTCACCATCCACTGCTGTGTCAGAGCGAGTTCTGAGCCCCAGGGCTCTCTGGCCAGAGAGAGGCGGGCGGAGAGTACGTGTGGCTTTGCGGGAGTTGTGGTTTTCCCAAGGTGCAGGCTGTGTTCCAACGCACACACGTGACCACAGGCCGCAAACGTCCACCCTCACCGCGGCTGGGATTCTCCAGTGCCGCTGCACCCAATGGAGTTTCGGCCAAATTTTCCATTCTCGCTGTATGAGCTGAGCAGAGGCTGATAGCCAAGTTCCGCACATGAGGACGGCCTCAACTGGGATCTTGGGTTCATGTCACACTATCTGTAACCCCCACGACTTGTCTGGGCTTGCAAAATCTCACTAACTGTCCTGGCTTGAGACAATTCACACCTCTTTAACCTGTGCTTAACCCTCTCTCCACTCACATTGTCTGTACCTTTGAGACTTGATTCCCTGTAAAGACTCGCATTCCAACCATTATTTTGTAATTGAGCTTGTGTCTATATATGCCCTGTTTGTGAACACAGCTCCCCACTCACCTGATGAAGGAGCAGCGCTCCGAAAGCTCATGCTACCAAATAAACCTGTTGGACTTTAACCTGGTGTCGTGAGACTTCTTACTGTACTCACCCCAGTCCAACGCCGGCATCTCCACATCTTAAATACATTCAACAACGGAACATCACAACCCTCTCAGGGAGAGAATTCCAAAGATTCGCAACCCTTTGAGTGAAGGTATTTCTCCTCATCTCCGTCCTAAATAATCGACTCCTCATCCTGAGACTGTGCCCCGATGATTTAGATTCCACAACCAGCGGAAACAATCTCTCAGTGTCCACCCTGTCAAACCCCCTCAGAATCCTGTCGGTTTCAATGAGATCGCCTCTCATTCTAAACTCCAGAGATTATAGACTCAATCTACTCAGCCCCTCATCATAGGACAACCACCCCCCCCCCCCACCCCCGTCCCCCCGCACCATCCCGGGGACCAGTTTAGTGAACCTTCTCCCCTAGACATTCATTGGCATCACCATCACTGAATCTCCCACTATCAACATCCTGGGCGTTACCAATGACCAGAAACTCAACTGGACCCAGCCACATAAACACAGTGGCTACCAGAGCAGGTCAGAGGCTGGGAATCCTGCGGTGAGTAACTCACCTCCTGACTCCCCAAAGCCTGTCCACCATCTACAAGGCACAAGTCAGGAGTGTGATGGAACACTCCCCACTTGCCTGGATGGGTGCAGCTCCAACAACACACAAGAAGCTCAACACCATCCGGGACAAAGCAGCCCCGCTTGATTGGCACCCCATCCACAAACATTCACTCCCTCCACCACCGACAGGCAATGGCAGTAACATCCACAAGATGCACTGCAGCAACTCAACAAAGCTCCTTCAACAGCACCTTCCAAACTCCTGATCTTTACCACCGAGAAACCAAAGATAGCAGATACCTGGGAACACCACCACCTGCAAGATCCCCCTCCGAGACACTCACCATCTTGAATTGGAAATATATCGCCGTTCCTTCACCATTGCTGTGTCAAAATCCTGGAACTCCCTCCCTAACAGCACTGTGAATGTACCTACACCTCAGGGACTGCAGCGATTCAAGAAGGCGGCTCACCACCACCTCTCAAGGGTGATTAGGGATGGGCAATAAATGCTGACCAACCAGCGACACCCACATCCCATTGAAGAATAAATAATTCCGGTTTATGACTCTGCAGCACTGTCCAATCACACAGGGCGAGTGTGTGTACAATGTTGCCTCACTGGATGGTGTCCTATTGGCCACAATGCTGAATTAAAAGCCAGCACAAAACAGCCATTTCAAACCAATTAGATCATCAAATCCATTCAATAGTCCAATCAAAAAACAACCAATGAACTTTAGAAACTTAGAAACCCTACAGTACAGAAAGAGGCCATTCAGCCCATCGAGTCTGCACCAACCACAATCCCACCCAGGCCCTACCCCCATATCCCTACTTATTTATCCACTAATCCCTCTAACCTACGCATCCCAGGACACTGGGGTTAATTTAGCATGGCCAATCAATCTAACCAGCAGATCTTTGGACTGTGGGAGGAAACCAGAGCATCCGCAGGAAACCCACGCAGACACGGGGAGAATGTGCAAACTCCACCCACACAGACAGTGACCCAAGCTGGGAATTGAACCCAGGCCACTGGAGCTGTGAAGCAGCAGTGCTAACCACTGTGCTACCGTGCCGCCCTTTGCTAACCTGACTCGCCTCGTGCTCCTACAAGCGGCACGGTGGCACAGTGGTTAGTGGTCACAGCGCCAGGGACCCAGGTTCGATTCCCGGCTTGGGTCACTGTCTGTGTGGAGTTTGCACATTCTCCCCGTGTCTGCGTGGGTTTCCTGCGGATGCTCCAGTTTCCTCCCACAGTCCAAAGACGTGCGGGTTAGATTGATTGGCCACGCTAAATTAACCCCAGTGTCAGGGATGAGCAGAGTAAATATGTGGGGTTATGGGATGGGGCCTCAGCGGGATTGTGGTCGGTGCAGATTCGATGGGCCAAATGGCCTCCTTCTGTACTGTAGATTCTATGAAAAACCAAATTCAAATTCCAATTGAATCCAATTCATGGTCCCCACAAGAGAGACAAACAAGATCCAAGCTGACAGGATGAGGCATTCACCCCATCCCGGGATGGATCTTCACCTTAGCCAAAAGGCCGAATGCTCCTACACATTATTACCCCAAACATGGCTGCTGACTCTCAGTGGGGGAGACTGTAGGTGAACATATAGGACCTCCTCGACCGGAAGGTCAGATTCATACAGCACCCAACCAGCAGCAGGCTGAGCTGGCTGAGGGACAGCAGCGAGGGTGCTGGCAGAGTGGCAGTGGGAGGTTGTCATTCTCAGGGTGGCATGGATCCGTTACTCCCGGTGACTCAGTATTCGTGGTGCTGGGCTGGAGCCGCCGGGAGAGTCTGGGATCGGCAGCCGTGCCTGGTTACAAGCCCAGATTTGGGTATGACACGGGTGGCACAGGGGTGGCACAGTGGGTTAGCACTGCTACCTCACAGCACCAGGGACCCGAGCTCAATTCCGGCCTTGGGCCATTATCTGTGTGGAGTTTGCAAGTTTTCCCCGTGTCTGCGTGGGTTTCCTCCAGGCGACCATAAGACATAGGAGCAGAATTAGGCCACTCGGCCCATCGAGTCTGCTCCGTCATTCAATCATGGCTGATATTTTTCTCATCCCCATTCTCCTGCCTTTTCCCCATAACCAGTGCTCCGGTTTCCTCCCACAGTCCAAAAGATGTGCAGGTTAGATAAAGTTTATTTATTAGTCACAAGTAAGGCTTACATTAACACTGCAATGAAGTTACTGTGAAAATCCCCTAGTTGCCACACTCCGGCGCCTGTTCGGGTCAATGCACCCTAACCAGCTCGTCTTTCAGACTGTGGGAGGAAACTGGAGCACTCGGAGGAAACCCACACAGACATGGGGAGAACGTGCAAACTTCACACAGACAGTGACCCAAGCTGGGAATCGAACCTGGGTCCCTGGGGCTGTGAGGCAGCAATGCTAACCACTGCGCCACCGTGCCGCCTGATTGGCCATGCTAAACTGCCCCTTAATGTCCGGGGGATTCGCAGGGTAAATATGTGGGGTTACGGGGATAGGACCTGGGTGGGATTATGACTGGTGCAGACTCAATGGGCCGAATGGCCTCTTTCTGTACTGTAGATTCTATGACTCTGTGACATTTGTAGCAGTGCTAGGTATGTGAGGGTGAGGTGAAGCTTTGAATGTTCATTACGAGGCATGCTTGCTAGGTGAACCGGCCGTGAATTGATCAGTGTGTGTGTGAGGCTGGTGCTTTATTTATAAAGATAAGGCAAATTTAAGCTGCAGTATGTGGGGGTTCACATGTTCCGTCTTTGATTATGTGAGTCTGTTTACTATCGATGCTCACTGTGCTTGATTGGTGTGAACTCATCAAAAGAAGTCGATAGGCTGCGGAAAGAGCTGGAGCGTGGAGCAGACATTTTAGAGCAGTGTGCATAAAACCCGTAACACACTCGGAAACTAGGGTGCCGTCGCTGCATTGCTGCGAGCTGCATAAAATATACAGTCACTGACTTTCACCACTCTTGTGAGCTCATTAAACTTCTTCCTGTGCTGCATCCAGGTCCTCAGGGCTGGAGATGGCTATACCTGCTCCTACTGCCCACTCGGTGTCTGTCGGGGGTGGGGGGGGTCCTCTGGCCCCCTTGAGGGAAGACAACCGCTCCAGTCCAGGTGTCCAGTGCTGTGTGAGAGAAGCTGGAACCAGGGTTTCTGTTCTGTACGGCCATGTTCAACCTTCACCCTGTCAGGATAGTGAGGAAGGCATCTGGGAGACTTGCTCTCATCAGTCATGGTATAGAGTATAAGGGCAAGGAGGTAATGTTGGAGCTGTACAGAGCACTGGTTAGGCCGCAGCTGGGGCACCGTGTGCAGTTCCGGTCACCTCAACATAGGAAGGACGTGATTGCACTGGAGGGGGTGCAGAGGAGATTCACCAGGATGCTGCCTGGGATGGAGCATTTGAGCTATAAGGAGAGACTGGATAGGCTTGGATTGTTTTCTCTAGTAAGAAGTTTAACAACACCAGGTTAAAGTCCAACAGGTTTATTTGGTAGCAAAAGCCACACAAGCTTTCGGAGCTGCAAGCCCCTTCTTCAGGTGAGTGGGAATTCTGTTCACAAACAGAGTTTATAAAGACACAGTGTCAATTTACATGAATAATGGTTGGAATGCGAATACTTACAACTAATCAAGTCTTTAAGAAACAAAACAACGTGAGTGGAGAGAGCATCAAGACAGGCTAAAAAGATGTGTATTGTCTCCAGACAAGACAGCCAGTGAAACTCTGCCGGTCCAGGCAAGCTGTGGGGGTTACAGATAGTGTGACATGAACCCAATATCCCGGTTGAGGCCGTCCTCGTGTGTGTGGAACTTGGCTATCAGTTTTCTCTCGAGCAGAGAAGGCTGAGGGGGGACATGATTGAGGTGTATAAGATTATGAGGGGAAGGGACAGGGTGAATAGGGAGCAGCTGTTCCCCTTGGCTGAGGGGTCAGTCACGAGGGGGCAGAGTTTTAGGGTGAGGGGCAGGAGATTCAGAGGGGATTTGAGAAAAATCTTTTTCACTCAGAGGGCGGTGAGAATCTGGAATGCGTTGCCTGGGAAGGTAGTGAAGGCCGGAAACCTTACAACCGTTAAAAAATATTTGGAGGAGCACTTGAAACATCATAATATTCAAGGATATGGGACAAGTGCAGGAAAATGGGATTAGCGTTGCTTTAGTGGTGGATATTGTCGTTGCAGACTCGATAGGCCGAGAGGCCTCTTCTGCACTGTGTGGCTCTGTGGCTCATACACTCATCCATAAACAGTTCCAGTACCTGTGTCAGGCAGGAAGCACCTCCCCGCTGAAAGGTACTTTCAGTGCATTAGCCTTGTGTGACCTTGGAGTCTCTGCAACCACTCAGCAATGCATTTCAGACTGGCCTGTACACCACCATCATTCCAGTCAGCTTACAGCACAGCACTGCTTGGTGCTGGCATCGCGAGGGGCAGATGTGGGTTAATTGTGACCCCACAAATGAGCAGACTTTATCTAGTTTTTCACCCAGAGATAGAAATATGAAGCGTAGAGAACTGAATTAAATCAAGAGAGTGGGGACACTGAGAGAGAGAGAAATACAGACAAAAAGAGAGTGCTTGGGAGGATCAGACAAAGTTATGAAGGGAAAGAGAGATATACAGAGAAAGGAAGGCAGACAGGAAGATTGGGGAATAGGCAGAGAGGCAAACAGAATGAGAGAAACTGAGAAATAACAGACACAAACAGAAAGGTTAAGAGAAAGAAAAGAAGGAACAACGCAGGTGAGGAAAACACATGGAAAATATTTTGATTTGATTTATTATTGTCACATTAACATACAGTGAAAAGTATTGTTTCTTGCGCGCTGCACAGACAAAGCATACCATTCATAGAGAAGGAAAGGAGAGAGTGCAGAATGTAGTGTTACAGTCATAGGGTGTAGAGAAAGATCAACTTAATGCAAGGTAAGTCCATTCAAAAGTCTGACGGCAGCAGGGAAGAAGCTGTTCTTGAGTCGGTTGGTACGTGACCTCAGACTTTTGTATCTTTTTCCCGAAGGAAGAAGGTGGAAGAGAGAATGCCCGGGGTGCGTGGGGTCTTTAATGATGCTGGCTGCTTTTCCGAGGCAGCGGGAAGTGCAGACAGATGGGATGGGAGGCTGGATTGCGTGATGGATTGGGCTACATTCACGACCTTTTGTAGTTCCTTGCGGTCTTGGGCAGAGCAGGAGCCCAGACCAAGCTGTGATACAACCAGAAAGAATGCTTTCTATGGGGCATCTGTAAATGTTGGTGTGAGTCACAGCTGACATGATAAATTTCCTTAGTCTTCTGAGAAAGTAGAGGCGTTGGTGGGCTTTCTTAACTATAGTGTCAGCATGGGGGGACCAGGACAGGTTGTTGGTGATCTGGACACCCAAAAACTTGAAGCTCTCGACCCTTTCTACTTCATCCCCATTGATGTAGACAGGGGCATGTTCTCCTTTACACTTCCTGAAGCCGATGACAATCTCCTTCGTTTTGTTGACATTGAGGGAGAGATTATTGTTGCCGCACCAGTTCACCAGATTCTCTATCTCAATCCTGTACTCTGTCTCATCATTGTCTGAGATCTGACCCACTACGGTGGTGTCATCAGCAAACCTGAAAATTGAATATAGGAATCCATGAGGAGGTGGAAAGGGGAAGGGGCGCAGCAAGAACAGATATCAGCCTCACACTGGAGAACAGCCAGTACTTTACCTTCCTATTATTTTTATAATTTTTTGTGTTTTTAAAAAGTTAACACGCGCAGTCAGTGCAATTCTCTGTACTCTGGTCTGATCCTTGGAGAGAGAGTTCTGTGAGAGAGATAGCACACTCTGCAGACAGCAGCAATCTAACCGAAACCTGCCAGCTTCACTCCCACATCATCACATCACACTCACCACAACCAAACTGAAAAGTTTGCAAAAAGTAACACTGACTTTCCAACAAAAATACAGCAAGAGTGGAACAACAGTGACCCCATCTGTCGGAAACTGACAGTGAGAGAAATAGAGACTGCAACAGATATGGAACATCGCTGCACTAGGAGAGGACTCGGATACAAACCCAGAGCGGCAGGGTCAGTCACAGCTCTGCTAGCAGAGTCCACACCTCCAAACCGAAACAAAGGGTCAGTACTGAGGGAGTGCCGCACTGTCAGAGGGTCAGTGCTGAGAGAGTGCCGCACTGTCAGAGGGTCAGTACTGAGGGAGTGCTGCACTGTCAGAGGGTCAGTACTGAGGGAGTGCCGCACTGTCAGAGGGTCAGTGCTGAGAGAGTGCCGCACTGTCAGTGGGTCAGTACTGAGGGAGTGCCGCACTGTCAGAGGGTCAGTACTGAGGGAGTGCCGCACTGTCAGTGGGTCAGTACTGAGGGAGTGCCGCACTGTCAGTGGGTCAGTATTGAGGGAGTGCCGCACTGTCAGAGGGTCAGTATTGAGGGAGTGCCGCACTGTCAGAGGGTCAGTATTGAGAGAGTGCCGCACTGTCAGAGGGTCAGTGCTGAGGGAGTGCCGCACTGTCAGAGGGTCAGTACTGAGGGAGTGCCGCACTGTCAGAGGGTCAGTACTGAGGGAGTGCCGCACTGTCAGAAGGTCAGTATTGAGGGAGTGCCGCACTGTCAGTGGGTCAGTAGAATCATATAATCACGACTGTGCGGAAGGAGGCCACTCGGCCCATCAAGCCTGCACTGACACCAATCCCACCCAGGCCCCATCATCGTAATCCTCCTACATATTTACCCTGCTGGTCCCTCTAACACCAACGGTCAATTTATCATGGCCAGTCAACCTAACCCGCACGTCTTTCGGACTGTGGGAGGAAACCGGAGCACCTGGAGGAAACCCACACAGACACAGGGAGAAGGTGCAAACTCCACACGGAGAGTTTGAGGGTAGGATGGGGGGGTGGACCTTTTGGAGATTCAGAGCAGACTCATAGAAACATATAAATTAGAAGCAGGCCCCTCGAGCCTGCTCCGTCATTCAATATGATCATGGCTGATCATCAAATTCAATATCCTGATCCCCTCCTTCCCCCACCCCCGTATCCCTTGGTCCCTTTAGCACCAAGAGCGAAATCTAATTTCTTCTTGAAATCACACGTTTTGGCCTCAACTACATTCAGTGGTAGTGAATTCCACACATTCACCATCCTCTGGCTGAAGAAACATAGAAGATAGGAGCAGGAGGAGGCCATTCGGCTCTTCGAGCCTGCTCCGCCATTCATCACGATCATGGCTGATTGTCCAACTCAATAGCCTAATCCTGCTTTCTCCCCATAACCTTTGATCCCATTCGCCCCAAGTGCGAAATCCAGCCGCCTCTTGAATACATTCAATGTTTTGGCATCAACTACTTCCTGTGGTAATGAATTCCACAGGCTCACCACTCTCTGGGTGAAGAAATGTCTCCTCATCTCCATCCTAAATGGTCTACCCTGAATCCTCAGACTGTGACCCCTGGTTCTGGACTCCCCCATCATCGGGAACATCCTCCCTGCATCTACCCTGTCTAGTCCTGTTAGAATTTTATAAGTCTCTATGAGATTCCCTCTCATTTGTCTGAACTCCAGCGAAAACAATCCTAACCCAGTCAATCTCTCCTCATACATCAGTCCCGCCATCCCCGGAATCAGCCTGGTAAACCTTCGCTGCACTCCCTCGAGAGCAAGAACATCTGGTCACCTCATTACAGGAAAGATGTTGAAGCCATTGAAAGGGTGCAGAGGAGATTTACAAGGATGTTGCCTGGATTGGGGGGCATGCCTTATGAGGATAGGTTGAGGGAGCTTGGTCTCTTCTCCCTGGAGAGACGAAGGATGAGAGGTGACCTGATAGAGGTTTACAAGATGTTGAGGGGTCTGGATAGGGTGGACTCTCAGAGGCTATTTCCAAGGGCTGAAATGGTTGCTACGAGAGGACACAGGTTTAAGGTGCTGGGGGGTAGGTACAGGGGGGATGTCAGGGGTAAGTTTTTCACTCAGAGGGTGGTGGGTGAGTGGAATCGGCTGACGTCGGTGGTGGTGGAGGCAAACTCGTTGGGGTCTTTTAAGAGACTTCTGGATGAGTACATGGGATTTAATGGGATTGAGGGCTATAGATAGGCCTAGAGGTGGGGATGTGATCGGCGCAACTTGTGGGCCGAAGGGCCTGTTTGTGCTGTGGCTTTCTATGTTCTATGTTCTATCCTTCCTCGGAAAAAGAGACCGAAACTGCACACAATACTCTAGGTGCGGCCTCACCAAGGCCCTGTATAATTGCAACAACACATCCCTGCTCCTGTACTCGAAACCTCTCGCAATGAAGGCCAACATACCATTTGCCTTCTTTACCGCCTGCTGCACCTGCATGCTTACCTTCAGTGACTGGTGCACAAGGACACCCAGGTCCCGCTGCACACTCCCCTCTCCCAATTTACAGCCATTCAGATAGTAACCTGTCTTGTTTTTGCTTCCCAAGTGAATAATCTCACATTTATCCGAATTATACTGCATCTGCCATTGATTAGCCCACTCACCCAACCTGTCCAGATCATTCTGAAGGATCTCTGCATCCTCGTCACAGTTCACCCTCCCACCCAGCTTGGTATCATCTACAAACTTTGGGATGTTACATTTTGTTCCCTCAGTCAAATCATTCATGTATATTATGAATAGCTGGGGTCCCAGCACCGATCCCTGTGGCACCCCACTAGTTACTGCCTGCCAATTTGAAAAGAACCCATTAATTCCTACTCTTTGTTTCCTCTCTGCCAACCAGTTTTCTATCCATCTCAATACACTCCCTCCAATCCCATGCGCTTTAATCTTGCACGATAATCTCTTGTGCGGGACTTTGTCAAACGTTTTCTGAAAGTCCAAATATACCACATCTACTGGCTCCCCTTGTCAACTCTATTAGTTACCTCTTCAAAGAATTCCTACAGATTTGTCAAGCTTGATTTCCCCTTCATATATCCATGCTGACTCTGTCTGATCCTACAGCTGCTTTCTAAATGCTCTGCTATAAAGTCCTTGATAATAGATTCGAGAATTTTCCCCACTACCGATGTTAAGCTTTCTGGTCTATAATTCCCTGTTTTCTCTCTACCTCCCTTTTTGAATATTGGCGTGACATTCGCTACCCTCCAATCTACAGGGACTGTTCCAGAGTCCACAGAATCCTGGAAGATGACCACCAATGCATCCACTATTTCTAGAGCCATTTCCTAAAGTACTCTGGGATGTAGATTATCAGGCTCTGGGGATTTATCCACCTTCAATCCCATCAATTTTCCCAGCACCATTTCTCTACTAATATTGATCCCCCTCAGTTCTTCCCTCTCACTAAATCTTGCATTCTCCAACATTCCTGGCATCTGATTTGTGTCCTCTTTTGTGAAGACAGAACCAGAGTATGTATTCAGTTGCTCGGCCATTTCTTTCTCCTCTCCTCAGTTCTAAAAGGTTTACCCCTTATCCTCAAACTATGACCCCTAGTTCTGGACTCCCACACCATCGGGAACATTCTTTCTGAATCTACCCTGTCGAACCCTGTCAGAATTTTATAAGTTTCTATGAGATCCCCTCTCACTCTTCTAAACTCCAATGAATACAATCCTAACCAATTTAGTCTCTCCTCATATGACAGACCTGCCATCCCAGGAATCAATGGGCCAAATGGCCCCTTCTGTACTGTTGGGATTCTATGATTTTCACCCAATGACAGTGGAAGAATGACGATTATATTTCCAAGTCAGGATGGTGAGTGGCTTGGTCGGGAACTTGCAGGTGGGGGTGTTCCCAGGTATCTGCTGCTCTTGTCCTTCTAGATGGTAGTGCTCGTGGGTTGGACGGTGCTATCTAAGGAGCCTTGGTGAGTTTCTGCAGTTCATCTTGTAGACGGTACACACGGCCGCCACTGTCCATCAATGGTGGAGGAATTGAACCATAGAGTCCCTACGGTGTAGAAAGAGGCCATTCAGCCCATTGAGTCTGCGCTGACTCTCCAAAAGAGATGGTGTCAAGCTTCTTGAATGTTGTTGGAGCTGCACTCATCCAGACAAGTGGAGAATAGTCCATCACACTCCTGAATTGTGTCCTTGTAGATGGTAGACAGGCTTTGGGGAGTCAAGAGGTGAGTTACTCGCTGCAGGATTCCCAGCCTCTGACCTGTTCTTGTAGCCACAGTGTTTATATGGCTAGTCCAGTTCAGTTTCTGGCCAATGGTAACCCCTCAGTATGTTTTTGATTTGATTTGATTTGATTTATTATTGTCACATGCATTAACATACAGTGAAAAGTATTGTTTCTTGCACGCTTTACAGACAAAACATACTGTTCATAGAGAAGGAAAGGAGAAAGTGCAGAATGTAGTGTTACAGTCATAGCTAGGGTGTAGAGAAAGATCAACTTAATGCGAGGTAGGTCCATTCAAAAGTCTGATGGCAGCAGGGAAGAAGCTGTTCTTGAGTCGGTTGGTACGTGATCTCAGACTTTTATATATTTTTCCCGATGGAAGAAGGTGGAAGAGAGAATGTCCGGGGTGTGTGGGGTCCTTAATTATGCTGCCTGCTTTGCCGAGGCAGCAGGAAGTGTAGACAGAATCAATGGATGGGAGGTTGGTTTGCGTGATGGATTGGGCTACATTCACGACCTTTTGTAGTTCCTTGCAATCTTGGGCAGAGCAGGAGCCGTACCAAGCTGTGATACAACCAGAAAGAATGCTTTCTATGGTGCCTCTGTAAAAGTTGGTGAGAATCGTAGCTGACATGCCAAATTTTCTTCGTCTTCTGAGAGAGTAGAGGAGTTGGTGGACTTTCTTAACTATAGTGTCGGCATGGGGAGGACCAGGACAGGTTGTTGGTGATCTGGACACCTAAAAACTTGAAGCTCTCGACCCTTTCCACTTCGTCCCCGTTGATGTAGACAGGGGCATGTTCTCCACCACGCTTCCTGAAGTCGATGACAATCTCCTTGATAGTAGGAGATTCCACAATGGTAATGCCATTGAATGTGAAGAGGCGATGGTTCGATCCAATATATAAGTGGATGGGGTGGCTGGGGACGGGGGGGGGGGGGGGGGGGGTTGGTGGGGGGTGGCAGGGTGAGGCAAAGGAGACCCAGGGTCTCCTTTTGAGAAAGCACGTATTACAAAATTCACCCCATTTTCTTTGTTAAAACCATGTCGGGTTCTGAGTTGCTTCCTCAGACCGTGACGTCTGAATTTGGAGCACAAAGTTCACCCCAAATGAGCTGCATTTATATAGTCACAAAGTTCCGTATTGTTAAAAATGTACATTTGAAGTGTAGTCACTGTTGTACGGAGACTTTCACATTGCCTCTTTCTCTGCGTTTTGTTTATGTTCTGATGAGGATCCTGGAGAAGGGACAGCTTCAGGAGGAAATTCTGGGATCCGATAAATAAACCAGGATCAATGGTATGGTGCACATGGGGGTAAACCAGAGGACTGGGGAACTGTCCAGGGACATAACGGTGATAGAGAGGGATAAGGCCAGTGAAGGATTGAGAATGATTTATATTTATTCAGTGAAATTGTTCAGATGCAAGGAGTCTTTGGGATTGGGTGTGTGGGGGTGGGGGGGGGGGGGGGGGGGGGGGGGTGGGGGGTGGTGCAGTCTGGGACCAGGGTCTGAGATTGAGGGATCTGGGATTCTGCAATGTGGGATTCAGACTTTGGGAATTCAGAGTTTGGGGGTTCAAAGATTGGGGTTCAGCGTTTGAGTGATCAGAGTTTGAGGATTCAGAAATTTAATTCAGAGTTTGCGGGATTCAAGGGCTGGGGGTTCAAAGTTTAGAGTTCAGAGGTCAGAGTTTGGGTGTTCAGGGACTGGGGTTCAGAGTTTAGGGGTCAGAGTTTGGCTGGGTTAGGCTGTCGAAGGCTCAGAGTTTGGAAGTTCAGAGACTGGGGTTCAGAGTTTGGGGAGGGTCAGAGTTTGGGGGATTCAGGGTCAGGGGTCAGAGTTTGGGGATTCAGAGTTTTGGAGACTCAGAATTTGGGGGTCACATTGACCCTTGACCCCCTTGCTCTCAGTCTAGGGGTCACATTGACCCTTGACCCCTTGCTTTCAGTCTGGGGGGTCACATTGACCCTTGACCCCTTGCTTTCAGTCTGGGGGTCACATTGACCCTTGGCTCTCAGTTTGGGGGTCACATTGACCCTTGACCCCTTGCTTTCAGTCTGGGGGTCACATTGACCCTTGGCTCTCAGTTTGGGGGTCACATTGACCCTTGACCCCCTTGCTTTCAGTCTGGGGTCAGGTTGCTGCACCAGGATCTTGGGCGGAATCGAAAAAGCCGGAACCTTTCTCCCGGGGTTGGCGGAAGCGTCTCCGCCCGGCGGGATTAGGCGCTGGGTTTCCGATGGTGGAGGTGAGTCAAACAGGAGCGGGAATGGCGCCCCCGCCCCCCCCAGCGGAATGTAACCCCCCAAAACCACCCCCCCCCCGGTGCTGGGTGGCCGGGGAGCGCCCAGTCCCTGCGCCGCCCCCATTGCCCCGGGAAGCTGTTGTGTCTCTGAGCTCCCGCCCTGTGCAGCAGGAGCAACGCTGGAACCCCCCCCGCCTCAGCACCAACTGCACAGAGGGCAGCCGGGGCGGGGAGGGGGGTGTTAAACTGGGCTGGAGGGACCCTGCTCCCCCCCAGGAGTCTCACAGTTGCTGCTACAGAGCCCCCCCCCCCATCACTGCATCAATATTGTGGTGAGCCGACAGTCTAGATTCTTGGGCTGTGTTTAGATGTTGATAACAAAATGCTGTGTGTGGGGTCTCTCGCGATTCTTACTCATTAGTTAGTCATCCCAGCGAGATAAAAAGTGTCCAGAGGGACAATTTTTTCACACAGAGGGTGGTGAGTGTCTGGAACAAGCTGCCAGAGGTAGCAGTAGAGGCGGGTACAATTTTGTCTTTTAAAAAGCATTTAGACAGTTACATGGGTACGATGGGTATAGAGGGATATGGGCCAGATGCAGGAAATTGGGACTAGCTTTGGGGTTTTAAAAAAAAGGGCGGCATGGACAAGTTGGCTAAAGGACCTGTTTCCATGCTGTAAACCTCTATGACTTTAAGAAGTTGAAGGTTTCACACTTGCTACCTCAGAATGTATTCAGTGTTTACTCCTCTGCAGTTCTTCCTCCGCTCATTCACCGCTTTGAAGCTGTGAAAATCGGGGAGGAATGTTGACAGAACTCACCCACTTTGTAAAGTATGTCAATGGCTTGGAAAGCCCCTTAAAACCAAGATGTAACTAACTCAGGTAGGGAGGACCAGGGTACAGAATCTTGGGTTACAGAACGGCCAAATCGAAGATCTCAGGAGGTAGTTCTTTTCCCAGAAAATAGCGAATTTGAGGAACAGGCTGCCAGTGTGTACAGTGAACACAAGTTCACTGAACTCCTAGTGAAAACTCAAGTAGTTACTAACTGGATAAAGGCAAATTACTGCGGCTGCTGGAATCTGAAACCAAAAGAGAAAATGCTGGAAAATCTCAGCAGGTCTGGCAGAATCTGTAAGGAGAGAAAAGAGCTGAGGTTTTGAGTCCAGATGACCCTTTGTCAAAGCTGGTTCTTTTCTCTCCTTACAGATGCTGCCAGACCTGCTGAGATTTTCCAGCGTTTTCTCTTTTGGTCTCATTAGTTACTGTCTGAGGCAAAAGATACCCTATCTGTAAAATGTTCCTCAGCAGTCGAACCTTCTCCTCGACACATTTTAATTGTTGGGGATTATTACTGCGAATTGTCCTGTCTTCGTATCGTGTATCTGTTTTTCTGCTCCGCCCAAGGGGTGACACAGTTTCCTGGTGGGGTGGGGAGTGGATATTGTAAAACAAGAGGCACCCAGTCTGTGTACAGATGCACCGGGCAGTCTTTTCTTACTGGACATGGTCTGTGTGTTTGTAAACTGCACCGTGAACGTGTATCTTTTCTGCTCAGCTCCTCACGTTGCTGCCTGTTTCTGCTCCTCAGACAATGTGCTTTATGTTAGCTGCGACTCAGTGAAGAAGGGGAAACCATGCCTTACCTGCATGGATTCCGACGCATCATCTTCGAGTATCAGCCGTTGGTCGATGAAATTCTGAGGGTCGCAGGGGTAGAGGAAGCAAGCAGAGAGGCCAGCGATGGAAACCCAAGCAGGTGAGGTAGATGAACTGACCAGTAGCTTTGTGCCGGTTGTGCTTTGGGGTGGGGTGGTGGAGGAGCTTTATGAGCACCTGGATTCTAGTACAGTGAGGCAGCTCAGGGGCAGATAGGGATGGGCCAGCGCCTCTCACATCCCATTCATGATTTTTAAAAAATAAACGATCCCATAGCTCCCTGTTCTCTTTGCAACAACCTGTCAAAAATTTCATTGAAACTTTCACAACTCCATTCTCTTCAAAAAAAATTCTCCCAGTTGCTTTTCAGAAGTCAGCAGTGTTGGAGGGTCAGTACTGAGGGAGGATATAGAGGGTTATGGAGTTGACGTGTGGATCATTTGTGATTGTATTGAATGCTGGGACATGCCTGAGTGGCCTCCTTCTCTTCCTAGGCCAGCAGTGAGGGAGTTGGGTTCATAGAACCTATAGGATTCTACAGTGCAGGAGGCCATTTGGCCCATCAAGTCTGCACTGACCACAATCCCACCCATGTCCTATCCCCATAATCCCACGAGGGTGAACTACACTGTTTGATATCAGAGATGTGCAGCTCCCGTCCAGGTACCTGTAGGTATTTTGTTGTTTGAGATTTACTCTGGCTGGCAGCCCCTGTTAATGTTTGTCTGGTTGAGTTGCAGTGAGGGCCCTGTGAACATACCGGACTCAACAGCTCTGCTGGAACTGCTGGAGCGGGAATCACAATCGGCCTTCTATCAGGAAGCTGTCAGTTACGCATTGTTGAAAGTGTCGGAAGCCGGGCTGGTCAGTGCTGCTGAGAAGCTGCTGCTCCATGGAGCTGACCTCAACTTCGAAGGTCAGTATCACTCGAGAGGGATGCAGCGGCTCCCTGCGGAGAATGACGCAGAATGTAGAGCTCACAGGCCATTCAGCCCAACTGCTCCCTCCTGGTATTTCTGCTGCTACGAGTCTCCTGCCCATCCTCCTTCAACTCACCCTGTCCACATATCCTTCTGTACAAAAGCAAAATACTGCGGATGCTGGAAATCTGAAATACAAATAAAAAAATGTTGCAAATACTCAACAGATCTGACAGCATCTGTGGAGAGAGAAACAGAGTTAACGTTTCAGGTTCAACAACCTTTCATCAGAACAGTTCTAATGGAAGATCATCAACCTGAAACATTAACTCTGTTTCTCTCTCCACAGATGCTGCCAGATCTGCTGAGTTTTTCCAGAATTTGCAGTTTTTATAACATATCCTTCAATTTGCTTCTCTTGTGTTTATCCAGCTTCCCCTAAAATGTATCCACGCTGTTCATCTCAAACACTCCCTGTGGGAGCGAGTCCCACATTCTCCCCACTCCCTGTGACAACGAGTCCCACATTTCCCCACTCTGGGTGAAGTTGTTTTTCTTGAATTTGCCGTTGGATTTATTAGTGACGATCGTGCACTGATTGCCCCGAGTTCTAGTTTCACCCACAAGTGGAAACATTTTCTCTGTGCTTACCGATAAAACTTCTTTGTTATTTTAAAGATTTCTATCAGGTTACCCCTCAGCCTTTTCTAAAGAGAAGCGATCCAATCTATTCAGTCTTTCCTGGGGACGCTCTCAGCTCTTTCTTATCCTCTTCCCTTTCACGTCCCGAAACACTAACCCACCCTCACCCCAGAAAGGCTGAGGAGCTTAACCCCATTCTAAACTTTGTGCTGGTTGCCTGGCACATTGGGTGAGCTGTGTGCTGTTGATCAGTTCTGTCTGACATTTTTTGATTTGATTTATTATTGTCACATGTAGCATACAGTGAAAAGTATTGTTTTGTTGCGCGCTATACAGACAAAAACCGTTCATAGAGAAGGAAAGGAGAGAGTGCAGAATGTAGTGTGACACTCCTAGGTGGTACCGTGGTTAGTACTGCTGCCTCACAGCACCAGGGACCTGGGTTTGACACCCAGCTTGGGTCACTGTCTGTGTGGAGTTTGCACATTCTCCCCATGTCTGCTTGAGTTAAGTGCATTGACCATGCTAAATTCTCCCTCAGTGTACCCAAACAGGCACCGGAGTGTAGCGATGAGGCGAATTTCACAGTAACTTCATTGCAGTGTTAATGTGAGCCTACTTGTGGCATGAAGAAAAAACGTTAACTTAGCTCGGGTGTAAAGACAGATCAACTTAATGAGGCAGGTCCATCCAAAAGTCTGATGGCAGCAGGAAAGAAGCTGTTTTTGAGTTGGTTGGTACGTGACCTTTTGTATCTATTTTCCGACAGAAGAAGGTGGAAGAGAGCATGTCCAGGGTGCATGGGGTCCTTGATTATGCTGCATACTTTTCCGAGGCAGCGGGAAGTGTAGACAGAATAATTGGATGGAAGAATGGTTTACGTGATGAATCTCCTGCAGCAATGGTGTGACTGCCTCTTGTCTTTTCTGTAGATCCTGTCACATATTACACAGCCTTGCACGTGGCAGTCTTACGCAACCAGCCCGATGTGGTGGAGCTACTGGTCCGGCATGGAGCGGACATCAACAAGAGGGACCGGGTAAGGAAGACATTAGGAACTGTCCTGAATTCATTTCGAAAATATCCAAGCACATCACTGCCTGTGTTCACTTTCCCACCTCAGTCTTGAGCCCAGAAGCCAACTGGCACTCCCAGTGCTGTGTACTGAGGGAGTACAAGCCAGCTGGCACTCCCAGTGCTATACTGAGTGATACAAGATGCCATCTATCAGCTGAGACACTAAATCTTGTCTCTGACTGTTGTCTGGGGTGACCATTAAAGATCCCACGGTCACTATTTGAAGAAGGGTGAGGGAGTTCTCCCTGGTGTCTTGTCCAATATGTATCCTTCAAACAATGTCTAAAAAGGCTGGGACCTCAACCTTGACGTTTGGGAAGGACAGGAACATAAGAACTAGGAGTCGGCCATCTGGCCCCTCGAGCCTGCTCCACCATTCAGTAAGATCATGGCTGATCTTTTCGTGGACTCAGCTCCACTGACCCGCCCGCTCAGCATAACCCTCAATTCCTTTACTGTTCAAAAATTTATCTATCCTTGCCTTAAAAACATTCAATGAGGAAGCTGGGAAAAGATTTGGTAATGCGCAATGCGACAAAATTAATTCATTAATGACCTCATAGCAAAGGTGTTCGTAGGTAGCAGTGATCATAACATTGTTGAATTTTGCAGACTATTTGAAGGAGAGAGGAGTGGATCTAAGACTGGTGTTTTAAACTTAAATAAGGGCAATTATGGGGGCATGAAGTCAGTGTTGGCTAAAGTGAACGGGGATATTAGATTAAGGGATGTGGCGGCAGACATTTAAAGCGATATTTAATAACACTCAGCAAACTTACATTCCAGTGAGAAAGAAAGACCCTAGGGGTAAGGTGCACCATCGGTGGCTAACTAAGGAAGTTAAAAATAGTATTAAATTGAAACAAATAAAGTACAATTCCATGAAGATTAGTGGCAGGCGAGAAGATTAAATCACAAAATATAGTATGGAGCTACAGCAAGGGATTAGGAAGACAAGTGGAATGTTGGTGAGATCTCATCTAGATAATGTTTTGGTCTCCTTATTAAAGAGAGGACAAAACTGCATTAGAAGCAGTTCCGAGAAGGTTCACTTCCTGATTTCTGGGGTGATGGGGTTATTTTAAGAGGTGACCTTATTGAAATGTGCCAGATCTTGAAGGGACTTGACAAGATGGATGCTGAAAGGATGTTTCCCCTTGAGGGAGAGACTGGAACTAGGGGACACATAGAAACTAGAAGCAGGAGTAGGCCATTCGGCCCTTTGTGCCTGCTCCCCCATTCATTTTGATCGCGGCTGATCATCGAATTCAACACAGTTTAAAATGAGGAACAGTTTTTTTCTGAGGGTGGTGAGCCTGTGGAATTCTCTTCCCCAGAGAGCTGTGGAGGTTGGGTCAGTGAATAGTTCTGAGGCTGAGTTGGATAAATTCCTGACTGATTAGGGAGCTAAAGGATATTCAGGCTCGACCAGGAAAGTGGAGTTGAGACCAAAAATCTTATTAAGATCAGCCATGACCTTCTCAAAGGCAGAGCAATCTCGAGGGGCCGAATGGCCTAATCCTGCTCCAAATGTATATGTTTGTGTACACACAGATTATCTGGGCATTATCACACTGCTGCTTGTGGGATTGTGCTGTGCACCATTCACGGTCCCATTTCCTACATTACAACAGTCGCTACATTTCTTGGCTGTGAAACAGTTGGGGCGGACTGGGTGTGTGAAGGGCGCTATATAAATGCGAGTCCTCGATCTAACAATGCCTGGTTTTCCTCCGGTGCAGGTTCACAGTAGCAGTCCACTAGATTTGGCGAGTGAGGAGGTGGAACGTTTGCCATGCCTGCGGCGGCTCCTTGATCTTGGCGCTGACATAAACGGGATCGACAATACCGGTCTGTCGCCTTTTCATTATTCCCTTATTTCTGAAATCTCGTCCGTGTCGGCATCTTCAAGTTAAACCTCTCCTCTCTCTCTCTCAGGAAAATCAGCCTTGCTGCACTCACTGGCCAGCAGTGATGGAGTGCAGGTGCACAACACCGACAACATCAAGCTGCTTCTTGAAAGGGGTACGTTAACGGAACATTGTCTTAACCTTCACTCCCCTGCTGCCCATCTCCTGAACACACTGACCGTTCCTGTGGATCATTGTCCAGCAGACTGGCTCATGCTGCCTACCGTGTAGGCTATCACCAACAATGAGAACACTTCAGAAGCATTTTATTATTATTATTTGATTTATTATTGTCACATGTAATAGTATACAGTGAAAAGTATTGTTTCTTGCGCGCTATGCAGACAAAGCATACCATTCATAGAGAAGGAAACAAGAGAGTGCAGGATGTAGTGTTACAGTCATAGCTAGGGTGTAGAGAAAGATCAACTTAATGCAAGGTAGGTCTATTCAAAAGTCTGACAGCAGCGGGGAAGAAGCTGTTCTTGAGTCGGTTGGTACATGACCTCAGACTTTTGCATCTTTTTCCTGAAGAAGGTGGAAGAGAGAATGTCCGGGGTGCGTGGGGTCCTTAATTATGCTGGCTGCTTTGCCGAGGCAGGGGAAGTGTAGACAGAGTCAATGGATGGGAGGCTGGTTTACGTGATCGATTGGGCTACATTCGCGACCTTTTGTAGTTCCTTGCGGTCTTGGGCAGAGCAGGAGCCAGACCAAGCTGTGATACAACCAGAAAGAATGCTTTCTATGGTGCATCTGTAAAAGTTGGTGAGAGTTGTAGCTGACAAGCCAAATTTCTTTCTGAGAAAGGAGAGGCATTGGTGGGGCTTTCTTAACTATAGTGTCGGCATGGGGGGGACCAGGACAGGTTGTTGGTGATCTGCACACTTAAAAACTTGAAGCTCTCGACCCTTTCTACTTCGTCCTGGTTGATGTAGACAGGGGCATGTTCTCCTTTACGCTTCCTGAAGCCGATGACAATCTCCTTCGCATCTCATTGACTGTCGAGCACTTTGGGATATACCAACTCTACTGAAATGCAAGTTCTTGCTTTATTTGGCAGTGGAGCCAATGAGAGAACAGCACGGGGTCATTTCCCGCAGTTTTACACAGAGCCGAGGCTCGTAATCCCAGTGAAGATCTTCCAGTGACCCACAAACATCAAAGTGCTGGGATGCCAGTTCCCCGCACAGCTCGTAAAGGAGGCACTTCCTCAAAGGAAACGGGGGAATGTCAGAGGACGGTGTAGGAGCTGGAATAATCCTAGATATGATGTGCTTGAATTTCCAAAAGGCATTTGATTAAAGTGCCACATCAAAGATTACTACACAAAATATGAGCTTATTGGTGTGGCGGTAATATATTAGCATGGAAAGCGGATTGGTTAACAAACAGGAAACGGAGAGTAGGAATAAATGGGTCATTTTCAGCTGGCAATATATATCCAGCAATCAGTCCCGACACCTCAACTATTTACAATCTAATTAATTAATTAAGGACCCCGCGCACCCCGGACATTCTCTCTTCCACCTTCTTCCATCAGGAAAAAGGATACAAAAATCTGAGGTCACGTACCAACCGACTCAAGAACAGCTTCTTCCCTGCTGCTGTCAGACTTTTGAATGGATCTACCTTGCATTAAGTTGATCTTTCTCTACACTCTAGCTATGACTGTAACACTACATTCTGCACTCTCTCCTTTCCTTCTCTATGAACGGTATGCTTTTTCTGTATAGCATGCAAGAAACAATACTTTTCACTGTATAATACATATGACAATAGATCAAATCAAAATCAAGGATTGCAAGGGGAATGGAATATAAAAGTTGGGAAGTTTTTCTGCAGTTGTATAGGGCACTGGTGAGACCTCACCTACACGACTGTACAGTTTTTGGTCCACTTATTTAAGAAAGGATAAAATCGTATTAAAAGCAGCTGCAGAGAAGGTTCACCCGACTGATTCCTGGGATAAGGGGGGTTTCGTTTGAGGAAAGTTTCTTATTGAAACTTACAGGATACTGCGAGGCCTGGATAGAGTGGATGTGGAGAGGATGTTTCCATTAGTCGGAAAAACTAGAACCAGACAGCACAACCTCAGGCCAAAGGGACGATCCTTTAAAACAGATGAGGAGGAATTTCTTCAGCCAGAGAGTGGTGAATCTGTGGAACTCTTTGCCGCAGACGGCTGTGGAGACCAGGTCATTGAGTGTTTAAGACAGAGATAGATAGGTTCTTGATTAATAAGGGGCTCAGGGGTTATGGGGAAAAGGCAGGAGAATGGGGATGAGAAAAATATCAGCCATGATTGAATGGCGGAGCAGACTCGATGGGCCGAGTGGCCTAATTCTGCTCCTATGTCTTATGGTCTTATAGAAAGGTTGGGTTTGTATTCATTGGAGTTTAGAAGAATGAGAGATGACCTTATTGAAACATATAAGATCCGGGGGGACTTGACAGTGTTAATGCTGAGAGGATGTTTCCTCTTGTACACAACACAGTTTAAATATAAGGGATCTCCAGTTTAAAAAGATGAGAATTTGTTTTCCAGTTGGTCTGAAATTCTCTTCCCCGCACGGTGGAGGAGGAAAGATCGTTGACTATTTCTGAGGCAGAGGTAGATTCTTCACTAACAATTGAGTCAAAGGCTATAGAGGATAGGCAGGAAAGTGGAGGACACAATCAGAGCATTCAGAGAGTCATTGAGTTTTACAGCACAGAAAGGCCCTTCAGCCCATCATGTCTGTGCCAGCCATCAAGCACCTATCCCATTTTAACCCCATTTCCCAGTGTTTGGTCCGTAGCCTTGTATGCTATAGTGTTTCAACTGCTCATCTAAATGTGTTTTAAACGTTGTGAGGGTTCCCGCCTCCACCACCCTTTCAGGCAGCGAGTTCCAGATTCCCACCATCCTCTGGGTGAAAAAGTTTTTCCTCAAATCATAGAATCACAGAACCCCTACAGTGCAGAAGGAGGCCATTCAGCCCCTCAAGCCTGCGCCATCATTCAATATGATCATGGCTGATCTCACTGAATGCTCTTGTTTCTTATATTCATAGAGAATAAATTGCAGCATAGTCTGTTCCCAGGATCTCTGAGGGACTCATTCTCAGTTTATTCTAAACCCATTCAGATCTTTCCAAATTCATTCGTAGCAATAGAAAAGCTCTTCATTTTAGATCTTGAATTTTCTTTCTAAGACTTTGGGTCTTCCACGCAATTCACAAATTACTTTATTCCAATCCTCTTGAAGTTGTAACCGGTCTTTTGAACTTAGTCCAGTTGCCTGAATTTTTCTGGTTGTATTCTGTATTTCATTGTGGACAGGCACTGATTCTTGTGCTGACTCAGCACAGACAGGACTGATTACTTCAGTGTTAACTCTGATTAACCCTTTATTTGATTTGATTTATTATTGCCACGTATTAACATACAGTGAAAAGTATTGTTTCTTGTGCGCTATACAGACAAAGCATACCGTTCATAGAGAAGGAAAGGAGAGAGTGCAGAATGTAGTGTTACAGTCATAGCTAGGGTGTAGAGAGAGATCAACTTAATGCAAGGTAGGTCCATTCAAAAGTCTGACAGCAGCAGGGAAGAAGCTGTTCTTGAGTCAGCTGGTACGTGACCTCAGACTTTTGTATCTTTTTCCCGACGGAAGAAGGTGGAAGTGAGAATGTCCGGGGTGCGTGAGGTCCTTGATTATGCTGGCTGCTTTGCCGAGGCAGCGGGAAGTGTAGACAGAGTCAATGGATGGGAGGCTGGTTTGCGTGATGGATTGGGCTACATTCACGACCGTTTGTAGTTTCTTGCGGTCTTGGGCAGAGCAGGAGCCATACCAAGCTGTGATACAACCAGAAAGAATGCTTTCGATGGTGCATCTGTAAAGGTTGATGAGAGTCGTAGCTGACGTGCCAAATTTCCTTAGTCTTCTGAGAAAGTAGAGGCCGTTGGTGGGCTTTCTTAACTATAGTGTCAGCATGGGGGGACCAGGAAAGGTTGTTGGTGATCTGGACACCTAGAAGCTTGAAGCTCTCAACCCTTTCTACTTTGTCTCCGTTGGTGTAGACGGGCATGCTTGAATTAGAGTCACTCAGGTCTCAGTTTTCTGTGAAGAGTTTTGATTTGGATATTCTTTAGACACTTTTACTGTCTCTGTACTGTACTTTAGCGGAATTACTCCATCAGTATCTTTTCTCGCATCAGTTTGCTATTTTTAACTGGATCTCAAATACATGAGGAATTTTTACTCACAGGAACTATTCCTGAATTATTCCATACTGTCCCAGATTATGGAAAAATTCTGTCCGCTATGTCATTTCCCAATATACAATCTACATTTTCAATCGATTAGGAGCAATTCTAGCCATACATAGTCCCTTTCTCACAGCACCATTTGAACTTTGTGTGTTGGGAAAGGTGCACAGCTCTCATCAGTACCCTGTGTTAATACATTCTGATTCCGTGAACTTTCTGAATAAAGCAGGGACTATATCCTTTGTTAACAATAATACTGAGCCAGTATCTCTCAGGATAACAATCTTTCTAGGCTCTTTTTTGGACAAAAATTGAGTGACTTTCCCCTTCAATGTAAACTCTATATAAGCCTTTGCGTCCCTATCTATTACCACGGTCAAAACATTAGATTCAGTGGGTTCTCTCAGTCCTCACTACCTGTGCAGCTTTGCCTGCGGAGATTCCTGTCACTTGCACCAGTGCCACTAATTTAACATCCATTGCCTTTTCTGGCATAACCTTCCCTAAAGACTCCTTAAGCAGCCCAACACTGCCACCAGTTTACCATTCCACTTCCAGCAATTTACTTTTATATACCCTGGCTTATTCATAGAAGAATTCATAGAAACCCTACAGTGCAGAAAGAGGCCATTCGGCCCATCGAGTCTGCACCGACCACAATCCCACCCAGGCCCTACCCCCACATATTTACCCGCTAATCTCTCTAACCTACACAGCTCAGGACTCTAAGGGGCAATTTTTAACCTGGCCAATCAACCTCACCCGCACATCTTTGGACTGTGGGAGGAAACCGGAGCACCCGGAGGAAACCCACGAGGAGAATGTGCAAACTCCACACAGACAGTAAAAGCATACTGGTTTCTTTACATCACTTTTATATTATCACTTTCTTCGACTGGAACAACTTCTGCCCCTCCCCAAAGCTAAACCCTTTTCTATCCCTCCAGTTCCCCTGTGGATTTACAAGTGGAGATCTGCTGCCCCCTAGCTGTCAGGGATATATTATACCCATCTGCCAGCACTGCAGCTTCCTTTGCATTAAAAACCTTTGTTGCCTTCCAGGTGTGACCTGATAGCTATTGAGATGTTGTATCAAAATTCTCCCATTACCATTAGCTCTCCTACATTCTCAAAATTCGGTTAATTCTCAGTGCCTGAAACCACCAGTCCCACGACATTTCTTTCTCCCTGCCTGTTAACAGCTCTCAGGGCATTTGTGAGCTGCAAACCACACAAGGTCCAAACTGCAACCCTCATCTGTGCCGAATTGCTCCCAGGGCTTCTCTGAGTCCTAATTGCCTGAAGCCTGCAAACAGCCACACCTTTTCAGTATTGACCATTTCCCATGCTGCAGAAAATTGAGATAAATTGAAACAGGAGAACCTTCTTAATCCCAAATAAAACACCTCTCTGGACTGCACTTCTTTCCAAGCAGTGTAGACATCATGTCTCCAGTTTTCCAGCTGAGAAAGCTCACCTGCTGTTTGGTTCTATCTTAAGTCTCTGAAACAAACATGGGGAACATTCTGAAATGCCATTTTATTAGGTGTTTGGGCAATCTTGAAAGTCCAGCATTTTAATTTAAGTGTGCCTTCACAATAACCTTCCCAGAGCTAAACAACACCTCTAAAATATTTACACAAACTATGAACTAGGTATTAGTCACACTCTAAATCAGCATCACAAAACAGGATTATCAGGCCATTATCACGTTGCTGTTTGTGGGATCTTCCTGTGTATAAAATAGCTGCCACATTTCCAAATTACAACAGTGACAGAAGTACCAATTGGCTGTAAAACACAGTGGTTTTGAAAGAGGCTACAGAAATGCAGGTCCTTTTAACCTGTTTCTAACTGAAATTCTAACCTAGAGTTCACTTGTATTTTAGGTGCTGATGTGAAAGCAAGCATGATGGATGGTGATAACGTCTTCACATTTATTATCTTCCTCCTGGGCGAGACGGAAGGTAGAGATCAGGAAGAGGCCGAGACCCTCAGGCGTTTCTGTCTGCAGACCACTCAGCTGCTGCTAGCCCACTCCGCTAAACCTGACTCGTGTCAGCCCGAGGACTCCCTCATCTACACCTGCATCAACCAGTTTGAAGTTCACCTTCCCATCATCAGGGTTCTCCTCGACTCTGGGGCTTCCGACCACTGCCCCGAGCACGGCCCTACCTGCTGGTCAGGATTCACCCTCCTCTTTGAGAGACTGCGCGTGTTGTTGAATGGCCCAGAGTCCGTGCTTTCACACCGAGAGGCCTTGCAGCGTGCTGAGGTGGTCCTGGAGCTGATGGTGGGCAGTGTGTCTCGTCCCCGGCTCTCTCCAGGCTGGGAGCTTAAACCTGCAGCCTACCCCATCTACACGGACCAAGTGCTGGCGCTCTCCAGGCCCCTGAAGCTTCTGGAACTTTCTCCAGCTTCACTGAAGCACCTCTGCCGGGTGGACATTCGCCGAGTCCTCAGGCCCGTTCCATTGGATGCCAAGGTGAAGTCTTTGCCACTGCCAGACCGGCTGAAGTGGTTTCTGTTGATGGAAAACAGCAAAGACGAGGAAGAGGAGATGCAGCAGTAATCGCCGACGGCACCTTGGCACCGATTTGAGAACGTGCCTGAGGTCAGCGGCACTCTTTCGTTTGCCTTTTGCACTGGGGCTGCAATGGATAATCCTCAAAATACACAATGCTATTTGACTGCTTGAACCCTGCACTGGGATAGCACGGACCATCAACAGCCCTCATGGATCAAAGTGACTGCTTGAACCCTGCACTGGGATAGCACGGACCATCAACAGCCCTCATGGATCAAAGTGGCACGAGAGTTGCTGCTCATCCCTCACTGACTCTGGTCTGATCTATGAATCTGCCGGTGACGTTTAGAAGTGGATGATCACTGGGGGTTGCTGTTCAGCCGGGGTCTCGGGTTTGGGCACTGCCGTCTTCCTCGGGTAACTATTGGAATCTCAGCTGCCCGCTGAACACCGGCTAAATACAGTGCTGGTCTCGAGAGGCTGCAATTCCAGGGCTGTAAATTCTTGCTTTGTGAAGATTCCGTGAAGAATGATTCCCGTCAGTTTGTCCATTCCATTGTCTCTCTCGTGTCCTCCCCCTTCCAGTTCCAGTGATTGTAAACAGAGCGGCATTGAGAAGGCTGATCACACATCCTCACAGTGGCTTTAGCACTGAGGCAGCCCCATCCCCCCTTTGCTGGTGTCCTGTCCCCCCTCGTGTGAGGGCCCCGCCCCCTTGCAGGGGGCATCTTTTGATTGCGACATTAAACTAAGGCACCCAACCACCACCAAGGCCAGATGAAGGAATGCCTGGGCATGAGGCCAGTGATTTGAGTGGGAATAGGGATAGAGCTCCTCAGATATTGCAATGTGACAGTGGAGAGGCTTTACTCCACTCTATATTTTTAAGAAGCTGATACACTCCCCCACATTTCCAGAGACCAAGCACCCTGGCAGAGACTTTCCATTGACTAACCTTCCTTACTCTGCCGGGTGCAAGAGGACGGGAGATGTTTGTCAGCACTGCTTAGTGTCAACAACACAGGGCTTTCAGTGTTTTACTGGATGCTGCAGATCCTACAGGCTCAGGATACAGTGTTAAACCCCCACCCACCCTGAGGGGCAATTGGCCTTTACACCCTTGGTTTGAAAAGAGGAAAGTGTGCGATGGTTCCTATGGCTGGTGATCTGTCTGCGGGAGGGGAGGGGGGGGCCTTGATTATTTAGATGAGCCAAACTTGTGATGGTTCCCAGAGCTGAACAGCCAGTTGTGGAGTATTGGTGAAGCTCAAAATGATGAATAATTATTAGCTTCACCTCCTCGAGGATAGAAACCAAATAACTAACAGAACTTGTTTCAAACCTGAAAAGCAGAAATCGCTTGGGTAAAAGTTGACTTTTACAACTATGAAGTATTTGCGATTATAAATCGTGCTGCTTGAATGTGGCACTTTGCAAGGTGCTGCTGTGAGAATGCTCTGACAGCCCACAACTTTCCCCCTGGGTCACTGGAAGATGGAGGGAACCGAGAGAGATTACCTTTCGAAAATAAAAACGTTATTGTTCCCTTGTGCTGCCCTGATTCTTTCCTAGTTGGTGATCACGATGAACCAGCCTGCTCTGGATGGGACAGCAGAGAGAGGGGGGGGGGAATGTACATTCACTGGGAGCTGGAGCTAAAAGGTGGGGAAATGAAAGGAAACATTTCCAGAGATTGAAGTGCTAACCAGGAGCATGAGCTCAGGATTATTATAGAGTCATAGAGGCACGGATGGGAGTCGAACCCGTGATGTTTGGTTTGAGCCCTGGCCACCACGCCCACACTGAGTGAGAAGGGGGAGAAGAGAAGTAGGTTTTCACAAGGGCTCAGTTTCCTGTGTTTGTAAACCCGGTGTTAAAGCACATTAATGACAGGTCAAGCACAGTGGTTAGCACTGCTGCCTCACAGCGCCAGGGACCCGGGTTCAATTCTGGCCTTGGGTCACTGTCTGTGTGGAGTTTTGCACATTCTCCCCATGTCTGCGTGGGTTTCCTCCGGGTGCTCCGGTTTCCTCCCACAGTCCAAAGACGTGCGGGTTAGGTGCATTGGCCGTGCTAAATTAACCCTAGTTTCAGGGGGATGTAAAATATGTGGGAATAGGGCTTGGATGGGATTGTGGTTAGTGCAGACTCGATGGGCCGAATGGCCTCCTTCTGCGGTGTAGGGATTCTATGAGCAGGGGGAAAGAGTAAGTGCTGAAACTGAAGCCCTCCCAGGCCAGCCCACCGCCCCCGAGACCAGCTCACAGCAGCTGCTGCAGTTTCCACCACTCTGGACCCATCTTGCTTTAAAATGTTAATTCATGGAAGGAGGAAATATCGTGGCGCAACTTTCCCCAGAGCCAATTATTCAGTAGTGACACTGGCTGCAGAGTCTCAGACAGCACAGCCCAGACAGGGAGCTGGCCACAAGCAGTAATATACAGCTAGCACACACTGATCATGCCTCTGCATCCTCACCCAGTCATTACAGTCAGATACCGTTTCCATGCGCAGTGTCCTCTCGGGAGTTGGATTCATCCACTTGGGGGAAAGAAGGTTCCGGGTCATTTCGGGATGAAGTCTGATTCAGTTGTGCTGTCTCCGTGTTGTGTTTCAGGTTTCTTTTAGCTCACACCCAGTTCCCCGGAGCTGCGAGTCCTTTTTACTGCGCTCTCTCAGTCAGAGACAGTCCCTTCTCGGAATAGTCTGACTGTTTCAGCAGCTGTGGGACTGAAACAGGTGCTGAGGAGCCTCCCACCAAGCTGCCTTGCCAGAACTCCCACAGCTATATTGGGGAAAAGATCTCCTCCCTGTCAGCCTGCCATCCTTCACAGTGTCAGAGAGAAGGCTGAATGGAATACCTTCAGGCTCTGGAACATCTCATCCTTGGCAAGCTGAATCGCTCCATTTCTGCTGCAGTACTCAGTCATCTAGGTATTGGCGAGGAGATTCACATCCTGAACGAGAGCTGGGGTGAAACCTCAGCTCGTGGATCTGCGAATGCAGGGTTGGGGAGGAGAGACAGGTAAACAAAAATAATCCAAAAACCTCAATCACGTGAGATTAAACATATATAGTACGATGGCACCTCACCCAGTTTCACATTCAACCGATCGTGGCACAGTGGTTAGCGCCGCTGCCTCACAGCACCAGGAACTGGATTCAATTCCCGGCTTGGGTCACTGTCTGTGTGGAGTCTGCACGTTCTCCCGTGTCTGCGTGAGTTTCCTCTGGATGCTCCGGTTTCCTCCCACAGTCTGAAAGCCGTGCTCTAGGTGCACTGGCCATGCTAAATTCTCTCTCCGTATACCCGAACAGGCACTGGAGTGTGACGACTAGGGGATTTTCACAGTAACTTCACTGCAGTGTTAATGTAAGCCTACTTGTGACACTAATAAATAAACTCTATATTCCTCCCATTTCACTTGATTACCTTTGTCTAAAGGGGAGGCATTGGGGTCGTGGTATTTGTCATTAGACTAGTAATCCAGAGACCCAGGGTAAAGCTCTGGGGACCCAGGTTCCAATCCCACCACCAAAATCTAATAAAAATCTGGAATTAGAAGTATAACGATGACCTTGTCACCATCGTTGATTGGTGTAAAAACCCATCTGGTTCACTAATGTCCTTTAGGGAAGGAAATTGCTGTCCTTACCCGGCCTGGCCTACATGTGACTCCAGAGCCACAGCAATGTGGTTGACTCTCAACTGCCCTCTGAAATAGCTGAGCAAGACACAGTTGTATCAAACTGCCTCAATGAAAATAAATAGAACTGAAACTGCACAGACCACCCTGTTGACTGCAAAATCCTGCTTACGAACGTCTGTGGGCTTGTGCCAAAATTGGGAGAACTGTCTCAGACGAGTCAAGCAACAGCCTGATCTAATCACACACAGAATCAATGTATCAGACACCACCATTCCTGGGTAAGTCCTGTCCCAGAGGTGGTGACACAGTGGTATACAGGCAGGAGGTTGGAAGTCCTCAACATCGACTGGACCCAGTGAAGTCTCATGGCACCTGGTCAGTACTGACTCAGTTGTCCTCCGTGTTGAATGTAATTCGGAGGAAGCAGTGAGGGTGGCACGGGTGCAGAATGTACTCTGGGTGGGGGACTTCAATGTCCATCACCAAGAGTGGCTCAGTAACGTCACTACAGGCCGAGCCCCAAAGGACGTCGCTGCTGGACTGGGTCTGCAGCAGGTGGTGAAGGAACCAATAAGAGGGAAAAACATACATGACCTCGTCCTCACAAACCTGCCGATCATAGGTGTATCTGTCCATGACAGTTTCGGTAGGAGTGACTACCACACAGTCCTTGTGGAGACAAGGTCCTGTCATCACATTGAGAATACGTTCTATCATGTGTGGCACAACCACCGTGCTAAATGGGATAGATTTCAAACAGATCTAGCAACGCAAGACTGGGCATCTATGAGGCGCTGTGGGCCGTCAGCAGCAGTGGAATTGTACTCCAGCACAATCTGTAACCTCATGGCCCGGCATATCCCCCACTCCATCGTTACCATCAAACCAAAAGAGAAAATGCTGGAAAATCTCAGCAGGTCTGGCAGCATCTTACAGATATTTCAGATTCCAGCATCCACAGTAATTTATTTTTAAGCCAGGGGATCAGCCCTGGTTCAATGGAGAGTGGAGGTGGGAATGCCAGGAGCAGCACCAGGCTTACCTAAAAATGAGCTGTCAACCTGGTGAAGCTATAATAAAGGACAAGAGGACGGGCCCTGGGTTTTTGCAACCTGGCCTGGGCCCTGGGGTGCTGGCAGGGCCTGGCTTGGGCACAGGGCCCTGGGGTGCTGGCCTGGCCTGGGCACAGGGCCCCGGGGTGTCGGCAGGGCCTGGCCTGGGCACAGGGCCCCGGGGTGTCGGCAGGGCCTGGCCTGGGCACAGGGCCCTGGGGTGCCGCCAGGGCCTGGCCTGGGCACAGGGCCCCGGGGTGCCGCCAGGGCCCCTGGGTGCTGGCAGGGCCTGGCCTGGGCACAGGGCCCCAGGGTGGCGGCAGTGCCTGGCCTGGGCACAGGGCCCCGGGGTGCCGCCAGGGCCCCTGGGTGCTGGCAGGGCCTGGCCTGGGCACAGGGCCCTGGGGTGCTGGCCTGGCCTGGGCACAGGGCCCCGGGGTGCCGGCAGGGCCTGGCCTGGGCACAGGGCCCCGGGGTGGCGGCAGTGCCTGGCCTGGGCACAGGGCCCCGGGGTGCCGGCAGGGCCTGGCCTGGGCCCGGGGTGCCGGCAGGGCCTGGCCTGGGCACAGGGCCCTGGGGTGCTGGCCTGGCCTGGGCACAGGGCCCCGGGGTGCCGGCAGGGCCTGGCCTGGGCCCGGGGTGCCGGCAGGGCCTGGCCTGGGCACAGGGCCCCGGGGTGCCGGCAGGGCCTGGCCTGGGCCCGGGGTGCCGGCAGGGCCTGGCCTGGGCACAGGGCCCCGGGGTGCGGCTCTCACTGGGCATTGACCTTGCAGAGGGAGCGCCCACTGGGTTTTGGTGAGAATGAACCATTGCCTTTCCCCCCTCCCGCCCGCCCCCATTGCACCGAGGGAGGGGGGGAGGGGGAGCTCTGGTGACGCCACCCCCAGCCGATTTGCCGCTCCCCTGCAGCCCAAACTTGAGGACGCGCGGAGCCGTCTCCAATAGCAACCGGCTGGGCGGGGCCAGGGAGGCGGTCACGGTGTGGGCGGGGCCGTGAGACGTCACGGCGATGGGTGTGGTCTCGGTGACGTGGCGAGTGGGCGGGGCTGCACTGCGGTCAGTTGGCGCTGAGCGGCTCCAGCGAGCGGGAGCTGCGGGAGAGAGAGCGAGTCCGCCCGGCCCGAGACAGAGCCCGAGTCCCGGCCCCAAACCCGCCCCGGCCCCGGCCCCGGCCCCGCTCCCCCACAGCGCAGCGCCCAGCGACCGGACTGAAACTTCTGGAGAAGCCCCGAGCTGTTCAGTAAGTGCGGCAACCCCGCCTCCACCCCCATCAGACCCCCCCCTCACCCACCGCCCTCCAGACCCCCCCCTCACCCACCGCCCTCCAGACCCCCCCCTCACCCACCGCCCTCCAGACCCCCCCTCACCCACCGCCCTCCAGACCCCCCCCTCACCCACCGCCCTCCAGACCCCCCCCTCACCCACCGCCCTCCAGACCCCCCCTCACCCACCGCCCTCCAGACCCCCCCTCACCCACCGCCCTCCAGACCCCCCCTCACCCACCGCCCTCCAGACCCCCCCTCACCCACCGCCCTCCAGACCCCCCCTCACCCACCGCCCTCCAGACCCCCCCCTCACCCACCGCCCTCCAGACCCCCCCTCACCCACCGCCCTCCAGACCCCCCCTCACCCACCGCCCTCCAGACCCCCCCTCACCCACCGCCCTCCAGACCCCCCCCCTCACCCACCGCCCTCCAGACCCCCCCCCTCACCCACCGCCCTCCAGACCCCCCCTCACCCACCGCCCTCCAGACCCCCCCCTCACCCACCGCCCTCCAGACCCCCCCCTCACCCACCGCCCTCCAGACCCCCCCCTCACCCACCGCCCTCCAGACCCCCCCTCACCCACCGCCCTCCAGACCCCCCCTCACCCACCGCCCTCCAGACCCCCCCTCACCCACCGCCCTCCAGACCCCCCCTCACCCACCGCCCTCCAGACCCCCCCTCACCCACCGCCCTCCAGACCCCCCCTCACCCACCGCCCTCCAGACCCCCCCTCACCCACCGCCCTCCAGACCCCCCCCTCACCCACCGCCCTCCAGACCCCCCCTCACCCACCGCCCTCCAGACCCCCCCTCACCCACCGCCCTCCAGACCCCCCCTCACCCACCGCCCTCCAGACCCCCCCTCACCCACCGCCCTCCAGACCCCCCCTCACCCACCGCCCTCCAGACCCCCCCCTCACCCACCGCCCTCCAGACCCCCCCCTCACCCACCGCCCTCCAGACCCCCCCCTCACCCACCGCCCTCCAGACCCCCCCCCTCACCCACCGCCCTCCAGACCCCCCCCTCACCCACCGCCCTCCAGACCCCCCCCTCACCCACCGCCCTCCAGACCCCCCCCTCACCCACCGCCCTCCAGACCCCCCCTCACCCACCGCCCTCCAGACCCCCCCTCACCCACCGCCCTCCAGACCCCCCCTCACCCACCGCCCTCCAGACCCCCCCTCACCCACCGCCCTCCAGACCCCCCCTCACCCACCGCCCTCCAGACCCCCCCTCACCCACCGCCCTCCAGACCCCCCCTCACCCACCGCCCTCCAGACCCCCCCTCACCCACCGCCCTCCAGACCCCCCCTCACCCACCGCCCTCCAGACCCCCCCTCACCCACCGCCCTCCAGACCCCCCCTCACCCACCGCCCTCCAGACCCCCCCTCACCCACCGCCCTCCAGACCCCCCCTCACCCACCGCCCTCCAGACCCCCCCTCACCCACCGCCCTCCAGACCCCCCCTCACCCACCGCCCTCCAGACCCCCCCTCACCCACCGCCCTCCAGACCCCCCCTCACCCACCGCCCTCCAGACCCCCCCTCACCCACCGCCCTCCAGACCCCCCTCACCCACCGCCCTCCAGACCCCCCCTCACCCACCGCCCTCCAGACCCCCCCTCACCCACCGCCCTCCAGACCCCCCCTCACCCACCGCCCTCCAGACCCCCCCTCACCCACCGCCCTCCAGACCCCCCCTCACCCACCGCCCTCCAGACCCCCCCTCACCCACCGCCCTCCAGACCCCCCCTCACCCACCGCCCTCCAGACCCCCCCTCACCCACCGCCCTCCAGACCCCCCTCACCCACCGCCCTCCAGACCCCCCCTCACCCACCGCCCTCCAGACCCCCCCTCACCCACCGCCCTCCAGACCCCCCCTCACCCACCGCCCTCCAGACCCCCCCTCACCCACCGCCCTCCAGACCCCCCCTCACCCACCGCCCTCCAGACCCCCCCTCACCCACCGCCCTCCAGACCCCCCCTCACCCACCGCCCTCCAGACCCCCCCTCACCCACCGCCCTCCAGACCCCCCCTCACCCACCTCCCTCCAGACCCCCATCCTTCAGACCCCTCCTCTTTTCCCCCCCCACTCCAGACCCCCCTCTCTCCTACCACCCTCCAGACCCCCCGAACCCCCACTCCAGACCCCCCACGAGGCACTGAGGGCCTGTTGTCACTTCTATTTATATTTTTAATCTGTGGTTCCCTCTCCAGAGTGACCAGGCAGCTGGATATCCAACTGCTCCTCCGAGGGTGTTGACTGCAGCTGAAACTGAGAGACTCGCTCGCTCTCGGAAGGTGAGAAGTCCCAGAGCCTGAAGGTATTCCACTCATCCCCTTCCCTCTGACACTGTGAAGGACAGAAGGCTGACAGGGAGCGGATTTTTTCCCCAATATAGCTGTGGGATTTCTGACAAGGCAGCTCTGTGGGAGGCTCCTCACCACGTGTCTCAATCCCACAGCTGTTAAACCAGTCAGACTATTCTGAGAGGGGACTGTCTCCCAGTTCTCTCCCAGGAGAGAACAGCAGTGTATTTGGAAAGTCACAATCTGATCAAGCAGAGGCAGCATAGTTTCATGAAGAGGAAATCACATCTGACAAATTTACTAGAGTTCTTTGAGGAGGTCTCAGCCAAAGTAGATAGAGGAGAACCAGTAGATGTTGTTTATTTGGAGTTTCAAACGGCATTTGATAAGGTGCCACTCAAAAGACTACTAAGGATAGGAGCTCATGGCGTTGGAAGTAATATTCTGGCATGGATAAAGGATTGGCTAACTAACAGGGAGTAGTGATAAGGGGGTCTTTCTCAGGTTGAGGGCAGTAACCATGGAGTGGAACAGGGATCAGTGCTGGGACTGCAGCTCCTCACAATATGTATTAAGGATTTGGAGGAAGGGACAGTGTACTATGGGCAATTTGTGGATGATACAAAGGTGGGAGGGAAGGCAGGTTGTGAGGAGGATATAGTTTACAGAGAGATACTGACAGGTTGGTGAGTGAGCAGAAAATTGGCAAATGGAATTCAATGTGGGGAACATGTGAGCTCGTTCATTTTGGAAGAAAGAATGAGAAGGCAGATTATTATTTAAATGGAGAGAGACTGCAGAAAGCTGGAGCACAAAGGGACTTGGGCAGGAGGTAATAGGGAAGGCAAATTAAATGCTAGCTTTTATTTCAAGGCTGGCTGGAGTATAAAAGTAAAGAGGTGTTGCTGCAACTGTACAAGGTACGAGTGAGGCCACATTTAGAATATTGTGTACAGTTTTGGTCCCCTTATTTAAGGAAAGATATATTATTGGAGGCAGTACAGAGGTGGTTTACTCGGATGATTCCGGGTATGGGGGGACTGCCATATGAGGAAAGATTAAACAGCTTGGGTCTGTATCCCTTGGAGTTCAGAAGACTGTGAGGTGATATAATTGAACGTATAAGATTCTTAGGGGGTTAGACAGGATGAATAATTTGATTTGATTTATTACTGTCATGTGTATTAACAGTGAAAACTATTGTTTCTTGCGCGCTATACAGACAAAGCATACCGTTCATAGAGAAGGAAAGGAGAGAGTGCAGAATGTAGTGTTGCAGTCATAGCTAGGGTGTAGAGAAAGATCAACTTAGTGCGAGGTAGGTCCATTCAAAAGTCTGACGGCAGCAGGGAAGAAGCTGTTCTTGAGTCAGTTGGTACGTGACCTCCGACTTTTGTATCTTTTTCCCGATGGAAGAAGGCAGAAGAGAGAATGTCCGGGGTGTGTGGCGTCCTTAATTATGCTGGCTGCTTTGCCGAGGCAGCGGGAAGTGTAGACAGAGTCAATGGATGGGAGGCTGGTTTGCGTGATGGATTGGGCTACATTCACGACCTTTTGTAGGTCCTTGCGGCCTTGGGCAGAGCAGGAGCCATTCCAAGCTGTGATACAACCAGAAAGAATGCTTTCTATGGTGCATCTGTAAAAGTTGGTGAGAGTCGTAGCTGACATGCCAAATTTCCTTGTTTTTTTCCCTTGTTTTCCAAATTTTAATGTTGGGATATTTCCGTTCATGAGAGAGTGTTGGAGCAGAGGGGTGGCATGGTGGTTAGCATTGCTGCCCCTCAGCGCCAGGGACACGGGTTCGATTCCAGCCTCGGGTGACTCTGTGGAGTTTGCACGTTGTCCTGTGTCTGCGTGGGTTGTGGGTTTCCTCCGGGTGCTCCGGTTTCCTCCCACAGTCCAAAGATGTGCAGGTTAGGTGGATTGGCCATGATAAATTGCCCCTTAGTGTCGCAAGACGTGAAGGTTAGGGGGAATAACGGGGTAAATGCATGGGGTTATGGGGACAGGGTGGGGGGTTCCTGGGTAAGATGCTCTGTTGGCGATTCGGTGCAGACTCCATGGGCCGTTTCTGCGCTGTAGGGATTCCATGATAGTCGCAGAATAAGGGTGAGCTCATTTAAGGTGGATTTGAGGAAGAATTTCTTCTTTCAAAGACTGGTGAATCTTTGGAATTCTTTACCCCAGGAAGCTGTGGAAGCCACGTCCTGGAACGTTCTCAAGGCTGAGATGGATAATTTTTTAATCAGTTGGGGAATTAAGGGTTACCAAGAGAAGGCAGGAAAGTGGACTTGGTGAGTGTCAGATCAGCTATGACTTTATTAAATAGTGGCATAAGCTTGAAGGGCTGAATGGCCTGTTCCTGATTCTTATGGTTAGTCCCATCACTGCACTGATCACAGTCCAAAAAATACCCTGGACCTGCTCAGTTCTGCTGTTCCAGCTGACACCCTCTTCTCAGCCTCTGATTACCCTCCATGAGCCAACAATGCAATCACTTCATTCCGGTCTGTGTGATGGATATAGTACAGCCTGAAAGTGTACAGATTTATTGAATTGCAGCCCCCCTCACCTGTGAAAACAGTTTATCTCTTTACCTTATTGTAAATTTTAATAGTTTACAATAAGGAACTCTGGCAAAATGTCATCCAGACTCGAAACGTTGGCTCTATTCTCACTGCACAGATGCTGTCAGACCTGCTGAGATTTTCCAGCATTTTCTGTTTTTGTAAACTCTGCTAATCTGCCAGTTCACCCCTTAAACATCTCCCATCTTGTGTGAAAAGGCCCAGGTTCTCACGTCTCTCTTCACAACTGTAAGCCCCTGTCAGACCCCCCTCAGATCTGTACCACACCTATTCTATTAATGTCAATTTGAGGAATGGGCTGTAAAACCTGTGCGCGGTGCTCTAACTGCAGCCTGTTGTTAACCTCCTTACATTTCCTATGTGGCCACATTTCAGTGAGTACTCACCGGCTGTAACGGGATTTGAGAGGTTAGGTGGTTGTGAAAAGTGCTGTATAATTGCAAGCCTGTCTTTTCTTTTGTATTCCAAACGTCTACCAGACCGGGAATTCTCTGCCTTTTGTGGCTCTCTGTGGTTTTCTCTCTGTGCTGTCTGCTGTACTTCCAAACAATACCCCCACTCACTCCCCCCCCTTCCCGTCCCTGTGCACTCTGTGTGGAATGTTACCATTTCAGCAATGTTCAGCTTCCTGATTGAACTGTGTCTGGTAACCTTTCTATCACCTGATTGAAGGCCAACAATATCCAAACAGCACCCGACGCACAACACGCTCTTGTGTTTAACTTTCATCTTGCTACCTTCACAGAATCCCACAGTGCGGAAGAGGCCCTTCGGCCCATCGAGTCTGCACTGACACATTAGAAACACCTGAACTCCCACCGAATCCCATCCACCAGTCCTTGGCCCATAGCCCTGAATGTGATGATGAGCCAAGTGCTCACCCAGGTATTTTTTAAAGGATGTGAGGCAACCCGCCCTCTACCACCCTCCCAGGCAGCGCATTCCAGACCCTCACCACCCTCTGGGTAAAAAGGGTTTTTCCTCACATCCCCCCCCCCCCCTTAAACCTCCTGCCCCTTGCCTTGAAACTACATCCCCTCGTGACTGACCCTTCAACTAAGGGGAACAGCTGCTCCTTATCCACTCTGTCCGTCTCCCTCATAATCTTGAACACCTCAATCAGGTCGCCCCTCAGTCTTCTCTGCTCCAATGAAAACAACCCAAACCTATCCAACCTCTCTTCATAACTTCAATGCTCCGTCCCAGGCAGCATCCTGGTGAATCTCCTCTGCACCCCCTCCAGTCCAATCACATCCTTCTCATAATGTGGTGACCAGAACTGCACACAGTGCTCCAGCTGTGGCCTCACCAAAGTTCTATACAACCCCAACATGGCTTCCCTGTTTTTGTAAAGTTTATCCTGTTTGAATTCTCTGCACCAAGAAGCCTTCTCCCTCCTCTGGATCCGGTCGTGGACTGAAGCCCCATTTTAGGAATTTTGAGTTCATGTAATCTGGGCTGACAGTGCTGTGCTGAGGGAGTGCTGCATAGTTGCTGTCTGTTGGATGAGATGTTAAACTGAGTCTGCTTATTCAGGTGGATATAAAAGACCGTGCTATTGAAAAAGCGCAGAGAATTTCTCCCCATGTCCTGGACAGAGTTTACCCTTCAGCCAGTAGCTGGGACAGAGTTTACCCTTCAGCCAGTAGCTGGGACAGAGTTTACCCTTCAGCCAGTAGCTGGGACAGAGTTTACCCTTCAGCCAGTAGCTGGGACAGAGTTTACCCTTCAGCCAGTAGCTGGGACAGAGTTTACCCTTCAGCCAGTAGCTGGGACAGAGTTTACCCTTCAGCCAGTAGCTGGGACAGAGTTTACCCTTCATAGAACATAGAACATAGAACATTACAGCGCAGAACAGGCCCTTCGGCCCACGATGTTGCACCGACCAGTTAAAAAAAAACTGTGACCCTCCAACCTAAACCAATTTCTTTTCGTCCATGAACCTATCTACGGATCTCTTAAACGCCCCCAAACTAGGCGCATTTACAACTGATGCTGGCAGGGCATTCCAATCCCTCACCACCCTCTGGGTAAAGAACCTACCCCTGACATCGGTTCTATAACTACCCCCCCTCAATTTAAAGCCATGCCCCCTCGTGCTGGATTTCTCCATCAGAGGAAAAAGGCTATCACTATCCACCCTATCTAAACCTCTAATCATCTTATATGTTTCAATAAGATCCCCTCTTAGCCGCCGCCTTTCCAGCGAAAACAATCCCAAATCCCTCAGCCTCTCCTCATAGGATCTCCCCTCCATACCAGGCAACATCCTGGTAAACCTCCTCTGCACCCTCTCCAAAGCCTCCACATCCTTCCTGTAATGTGGGGACCAGAACTGCACACAGTACTCCAAGTGCGGCCGCACCAGAGTTGTGTACAGTTGCAACATAACGCTACGACTCCTAAATTCAATCCCCCTACCAATAAACGCCAAGACACCATATGCCTTCTTAACAACCTTATCTACTTGATTCCCAACTTTCAGGGATCTATGCACACATACACCTAGATCCCTCTGCTCCTCCACACTATTCAAAGTCCTCCCGTTAGCCCTATACTCAACACATCTGTTATTCCTACCAAAGTGAATTACCTCACACTTCTCCGCATTAAACTCCATCCGCCACCTCTCGGCCCAACTTTGCAACCTGTCTAAGTCTTCCTGCAAACTACGACACCCTTCCTCACTGTCTACCACACCACCGACTTTGGTGTCATCAGCAAATTTGCTAATCCACCCAACTATACCCTCATCCAGATCATTAATAAATATTACAAACAGCAGTGGCCCCAAAACAGATCCCTGAGGTACACCACTTGTAACCGCACTCCATGATGAATATTTACTATCAACCACCACCCTCTGTTTCCTATCCGCTAGCCAATTCCTGATCCAATTTCCTAGATCACCCCCAATCCCATACATCTGCATTTTCTGCAGAAGCCTACCATGGTGAACCTTATCAAACGCCTTACTAAAATCCATATATACCACGTCCACTGCCTTGCCCCCATCCACCTCCTTGGTCACTTTCTCAAAAAACTCAATAAGGTTAGTAAGGCACGACCTACCTGCCACAAAACCATGCTGACTATCACCTATCAATTCATTACTCTCCAAATAACTATAAATCCTATCCCTTATAATTTTTTCCAACATCTTGCCGACAACAGAAGTGAGACTCACCGGTCTATAATTCCCGGGGAAGTCTCTGTTCCCCTTCTTAAACAATGGGACAACATTCGCTAACCTCCAATCTTCTGGTACTATACCAGAGGCCAACGACGACCTGAAGATCAGAGCCAGAGGCTCTGCAATCACTTCTCTTGCCTCCCAGAGAATCCTTGGATAAATCCCATCCGGACCAGGGGATTTATCTATTTTCAGACCCTCCAGAATATCCTGCACATCCTCCTTATCAACTGTAATACTGTCTATTCTACTCCCTTGCAACCCAGTGTCCTCCTCAGCTATATTCATGTCCCCTTGCGTGAACACCGAAGAGAAATATTGGTTCAATGCTTCACCAATCTCCTCCGGTTCCACACATAACTTCCCTCTGCCATCTATAACTGGCCCTAAACTTGCCCTAACCAACCTTCTGTTCTTGACATACCTATAGAACGCCTTAGGATTCTCTTTAACCCTATCCGCCAAAGTCTTCTCATGTCCCCTTTTAGCCCTTCTAAGCTCGCTCTTCAACTCCCTCTTAGCCAATCTAAAGCTTTCTAGTGCACTTCAGCCAGTAGCTGGGACAGAGTTTACCCTTCAGCCAGTAGCTGGGACAGAGTTTACCCTTCAGCCAGTAGCTGGGAGAGAGTACCTGGCCATTCTCCTGCTGTGTACAAATTGGCTGCTGTCGTTTCTACATTACAGCAATGATTACACTTCCAAATTAATCACTTTGCAATACCCAGGGGATATGAAACACACTGTATAAGTGTGAGCTTGTTCTTGGCGCAGTTGCCTTATTGATGGCCAACTTCTACCAGTTGCAGTTTAGGATCCATCTGCAGATTAATGAGAATCTGGATCTCAGATTTCTGGCTGATGCTTCTACCATGTCCCCATGCAGAGCGTAGACCTCGTGGTCTGTAGCTGAGGTAAAGAGCAATAGAGGGAGCACTGATTCACTGCTCAGTATCTGAACAATCTTCTTCCTCGTACCCCTGTCGCAGCTGAGAAAGTGGGATCAGCTTTCTCCACCTGATGTACTTGTGACAGAGAGCGGGAGACTGACCTGTGCTTTACAGGGGAAGAATGATTCTGGCTCTTTGCAAAATAGTCCTTTTGGAATTGGCGATGAACAGGTTTGTCAGCTTTCTGGATCTTACAAGACAACTTAAGCTGACACTTTAAGCCACAGTGTGACGATGCGACTCCCAACATGGTACGGTCAGAAACTGGATATTCCTGTCATTGAGTGAACATTCTCAGAGGCTCACACTGACACGGGTTCAGCAGCCTGAACCCGGTGCATTTAGTAACAGGTCTCCTTAGCTGTGCTCACATCTCGCCATTAGCTGCATCACTGTAATGGGTACAAAACTGGTGGGTACAGGTCTGTCAGTGTATAACACTGGGGTTCAGTACTGGTGGGGACGGGTCTGTCAGTGTACAACACTGGGGTACAGTACTGGTGGGGACGGGTCTGTCAGTGTACAACACTGGGGTACAGTACTGGTGGGAACGGGTCTGTCAGTGTACAACACTGGGGTACAGTACTGGTGGGGACGGGTCTGTCAGTGTACAACACTGGGGTACAGTACTGGTGGGGATGGGTCTGTCAGTGTACAACACTGGGGTACAGTACTGGTGGGGACGGGTCTGTCAGTGTACAACACTGGGGTACAGTACTGGTGGGGACGGGTCTGTCAGTGTACAACACTGGGGTACAGTACTGGTGGGGACGGGTCTGTCAGTGTACAACACTGGGGTACAGTACTGGTGGGGATGGGTCTGTCAGTGTATAACACTGGGGTTCAGTACTGGTGGGGACGGGTCTGTCAGTGTACAACACTGGGGTACAGTACTGGTGGGGACGGGTCTGTCAGTGTATAACACTGGGGTTCAGTACTGGTGGGGACGGGTCTGTCAGTGTACAACACTGGGGTACAGTACTGGTGGGGACGGGTCTGTCCGTGTACAACACTGGGGTACAGTACTGGTGGGGATGGGTCTGTCACTGTATAACTGGGGTACAGTACTGGTGGGGGATGGGTAAAGTAAAGTTTATTTATTAATCACAAGGCTTACATTAACATTGCAACGAAGTTACTGTGAAATTCCCCTAGTCGTCACACTCCGGCGCCTGTTCGGGTCAATGCACCCTAACCAGTACGTCTTTCAGATTGTGGGAGGAAACCGGAACATCCGGTCTGTCACTATGTAACACTGGGGTACATGACTGGTGGGAACTGGTCTGTCACTGTATAACACTGGGGTACAGTACTGGTGGGAACTGGTCTGTCACTGTATAACACTGGGGTACAGTACTGGTGGGGACGAGTCTGTCACTGTATAACACTGGGGTGCAGTACTGGTGGGGGCGGGTCTGTCACTGTATAACACTGGGGTACAGTACTGGTGGGGGCGGGTCTGTCACTGTATAACACTGGGGTACAGTACTGGTGGGGGCGGGTCTGTCACTGTATAACACGGGAACAGTACTGGTGGGGACGGGTCTGTCACTGTATAACACTGGGGTACAGTACTGGTGGGGATGGGTCTGTCACTGTATAACACTGGGGCACAGTACTGATGGGGATGGGTCTGTCACTGTATAACACTGGGGTACAGTACTGGTGGGGATGGGTCTGTCACTGTATAACACTGGGGCACAGTACTGGTGGGGACGGGTCTGTCACTGTATAACACTGGGGTACAGTACTGGTGGGGACGGGTCTGTCACTGTATAACACGGGCACAGTACTGGTGGGGACGGGTCTGTCACTGTATAACACTGGGGCACAGTACTGATGGGGACGGGTCTGTCACTGTATAACACTGGGGTACAGTACTGGTGGGGGCGGGTCTGTCACTGTGTAACACGGGAACAGTACTGGTGGGGACGGGTCTGTCACTGTATAACACTGGGGTACAGAACTGGTGGGGACGGGTCTGTCACTGTATAACACTGGGGTACAGTACTGGTGGGAACGGGTCTGTCACTGTATAACACTGGGGTACAGTACTGGTGAGGACGGGTCTGTCACTGTATAACACTGGGGTACAGTACTGGTGGGGACGGGTCTGCCATTGTATAACACTGGGGTACAGTACTGGTGGGGACGGGTCTGTCACTGTATAACACTGGGGTACAGTACTGGTGGGAACGGGTCTGTCGCTGTATAACACTGGGGTACAGTACTGGTGGGGTTGGGCCTGTCATTGTATAACACTGGGGTGCAGTACTGGTGGGGACGGGTCTGTCGCTGTATAACACTGGGGTACAGTACTGGTGGGGTCGGGTCTGTCACTGTATAACACTGGGGTACAGTACTGGTGGGGACGGGTCTGTCAGTGTATAACACTGGGGTACAGTACTGGTGGGGACGGGTCTGTCAGTGTACAACACTGGGGTACAGTACTGGTGGGGACGGGTCTGTCAGTGTACAACACTGGGGTACAGTACTGGTGGGGACGGGTCTGTCAGTGTACAACACTGGGGTACAGTACTGGTGGGGACGGGTCTGTCAGTGTATAACACTGGGGTTCAGTACTGGTGGGGACGGGTCTGTCAGTGTACAACACTGGGGTACAGTACTGGTGGGGACGGGTCTGTCAGTGTACAACACTGGGGTACAGTACTGGTGGGGACGGGTCTGTCAGTGTACAACACTGGGGTACAGTACTGGTGGGGATGGGTCTGTCACTGTATAACTGGGGTACAGTACTGGTGGGGGATGGGTAAAGTAAAGTTTATTTATTAATCACAAGGCTTACATTAACATTGCAACGAAGTTACTGTGAAATTCCCCTAGTCGTCACACTCCGGCGCCTGTTCGGGTCAATGCACCCTAACCAGTACGTCTTTCAGATTGTGGGAGGAAACCGGAACATCCGGTCTGTCACTATGTAACACTGGGGTACATGACTGGTGGGAACTGGTCTGTCACTGTATAACACTGGGGTACAGTACTGGTGGGGACGGGTCTGTCGCTGTATAACACTGGGGTACAGTACTGGTGGGGACGAGTCTGTCACTGTATAACACTGGGGTACAGTACTGGTGGGGACGGGTCTGTCACTGTATAACACTGGGGTACAGTACTGGTGGGGATGGGTCTGTCACTGTATAACACTGGGGTACAGTACTGGTGGGGACGGGTCTGTCACTGTATAACACTGGGGTACAGTACTGGTGGGGACGGGTCTGTCACTGTATAACACTGGGGTACAGTACTGGTGGGGACGGGTCTGTCACTGTATAACACTGGGGTACAGTACTGGTGGGAACTGGTCTGTCACTGTATAACACTGGGGTACAGTACTGGTGGGGACGAGTCTGTCACTGTATAACACTGGGGTACAGTACTGGTGGGGACGGGTCTGTCACTGTATAACACTGGGGTACAGTACTGGTGGGGATGGGTCTGTCACTGTATAACACTGGGGTACAGTACTGGTGGGGACGGGTCTGTCACTGTATAACACTGGGGTACAGTACTGGTGGGGATGGGTCTGTCACTGTATAACACTGGGGTACAGTACTGGTGGGGACGGGTCTGTCACTGTATAACACTGGGGTACAGTACTGGTGGGGACGGGTCTGTCGCTGTATAACACTGGGGTACAGTACTGGTGGGGACGGGTCTGTCACTGTATAACACTGGGGTACAGTACTGGTGGGGACGGGTCTGTCACTGTATAACACTGGGGTACAGTACTGGTGGGGATGGGTCTGTCACTGTATAACACTGGGGCACAGTACTGATGGGGATGGGTCTGTCACTGTATAACACTGGGGTACAGTACTGGTGGGGATGGGTCTGTCACTGTATAACACTGGGGCACAGTACTGGTGGGGACGGGTCTGTCACTGTATAACACTGGGGTACAGCACTGGTGGGGACGGGTCTGTCACTGTATAACACGGGCACAGTACTGGTGGGGACGGGTCTGTCACTGTATAACACTGGGGCACAGTACTGATGGGGACGGGTCTGTCACTGTATAACACTGGGGTACAGTACTGGTGGGGGCGGGTCTGTCACTGTGTAACACGGGAACAGTACTGGTGGGGACGGGTCTGTCACTGTATAACACTGGGGTACAGAACTGGTGGGGACGGGTCTGTCACTGTATAACACTGGGGTACAGTACTGGTGGGAACGGGTCTGTCACTGTATAACACTGGGGTACAGTACTGGTGAGGACGGGTCTGTCACTGTATAACACTGGGGTACAGTACTGGTGGGGACGGGTCTGCCATTGTATAACACTGGGGTACAGTACTGGTGGGGACGGGTCTGTCACTGTATAACACTGGGGTACAGTACTGGTGGGAACGGGTCTGTCGCTGTATAACACTGGGGTACAGTACTGGTGGGGTTGGGCCTGTCATTGTATAACACTGGGGTGCAGTACTGGTGGGGACGGGTCTGTCGCTGTATAACACTGGGGTACAGTACTGGTGGGGTCGGGTCTGTCACTGTATAACACTGGGGTACAGTGTTGGTGGCGACGGGTCTGCCACTGTGTAACACTGGGGTACAGTACTGGTGGGAACGGGTCTGTCGCTGTATAACACTGGGGTACAGTACTGGTGGGAACGGGTCTGTCACTGTATAACACTGGGGTGCAGTACTGGTGAGGACGGGTCTGTCGCTGTATAACACTGGGGTACAGTACTGGTGGGGACGGGTCTGTCATTGTATAACACTGGTGTACAGTACTGGTGGGGACGGGTCTGTCACTGTATAACACTGGGGTACAGTGTTGGTGGCGCCGGGTCTGCCACTGTGTAACACTGGGGTACAGTACTGGTGGGGACGGGTCTGTCACTGTATAACACTGGGGTACAGTACTGGTGGGGACGGGTCTGTCACTGTATAACACGGGTACAGTTCTGGTGGGGACGGGTCTGTCGCTGTATAACACTGGGGTACAGTTCTGGTGGGGACAGGTCTGTCACTATAACACTGGTACAGTAATGGTGGGGATGTGTCACTAACACTGGGGTACAGTGCTGGTGGGGACGGGTCTGTCACTGTATAACACTGGGGTACAGTACTGGTGGAGACAGGTCTGTCACTGTATAACACTGGGGTACAGTACTGGTGGAGACAGGTCTGTCACTGTATAACACTGGGGTACAGTACTGGTGGAGACAGGTCTGTCACTGTATAACACTGGGGTACAGTACTGGTGGGGATGGTCTGTCACTGTATAACACTGGGGTACAGTACTGGTGATGGTATCATTGAGGTATATTCTCGTACAGCTACTGATTGTCCTGCCCCCACAGTGTGACTCTAACATGAGGTGAGCAGTTTCCTCGATGGAGATTCTTCTCGGTTTAATTTTCCAGTGTGTGTGACTGGGGGGCTTGTCTGGAGCGTAGAGGTGGGGTGGGTGGGGCTTGTGCGGGTCACAGAGTTGGGGGGAGGGCTCGCGCGCGACACAGGGTGAGGGGGAGGCACGCGCGGGGCACAAGGTTGGGGGGGGTCTCACGTGGGGCACAGGGTGGGGGCTCGCGCGGGGCACAGGGTGGGGGGGGCTCGCGCGGGGCACAAGGTGAGGGGATGGCGGGCATGGGGCGGGGGCTCGCACAGAGTGGGGGGGTGGGGGCTCGCGTGGAGCATCAACACCAACACAGACCTGTTGGAACGTGTGAGCTGTTCCTGCGCTGTAAATTCCGCTGTCCCCTGGTTATTCTCTGTGATGTAATCTGTCCAGTGAATCTGTTAGTGTGTACATGTGGGATTTATTTCTTGTTTCTCTCTAGTTGACCCCTAGTTCTACCTCTGTTCCCCCGATTGGGCTGGATATCAGCACAATGACTACGGAGCTGATTCCTGATGAAGATGGATTCTACTCCAAAGCCAAGAAGTACTGGAAGAATATCCCACCCACAGTGGACGGCATGTTGGGGGGTTACGGACACATCTCCAGCATCGACATCAACTCCTCCAAGAAGTTTCTGCAGAGGTTTATTGGGGTGAGTCTCTTTCTCATTACTGGGGTTCTTTCCAACACTTATTCAATCCTGCCCCTGAAACGCTTTTATTTTTTGTGATCCCAGACTAACCTCAGCATCTTCAGGTCTAACCGAATGACAAAGGTGGTGGGTTTAATGTGCCCCTAGGGGTATAAGAATGGTGGGGCCTGTGACTGGGTGGTGGGGCAGGCAGTGGGGAACAGGCTAACAGATATTGGGTTGTAAGTGCTTTGGCCACTGGTGCTGAAGTTACACCTCAAACGTCTGCTAAAATTCATCATCATAAGTACAAGTGTAAAATTTTCTTTGAACCAGCACAATTAGCTAATCTAAGCAAATAGAACCGTCGCACAGCAGGGGCACTTACACCTGTTTGTTTTGCTCATTTTCTGCAAGAGTAATTCACCAAGTGCAACTCCCCTGCCTTTTCCCCAAATCCTGCAAATTCTTCCTCTTCAGGTAAATTCTCACTTAGAATAGGATTCTAATGAGTTCGATCCTGTTGAGGGACTAGAGTCATAGAGGTTTACAGCATGGAAACAGGCCCTTTGGCCCAACTTGTCCATGCCGCCCTATTTTTTTAAAACCCCTGAGCTAATCCCAATTGCCCACATTTGGCCCATATCCCTCTATACCCATCTTACCCATGTAACTGTCTAAATGCTTTTTAAAAGACAAAATTGTACCCGCCTCCACTACTACCTCTGGCAGCTTGTTCCAGACGCTCACCACCCTCTATGTGAAAAAATTGCCCCTCTGGACACTCTTGTATCTCTCCCCTCTCACCTTAAACCTATGCCCTCTAGTTTTAGACTCCCCTACCTTTGGGAAAAGATATTGACTATCTACCTTGTCTATGCCCCACATTATTTTATAGACCTCTATAAGGTCACCCCTCAGCCTCCTACGCTCCAGAGAGAAAAGTCCCAGTCTATTCAGCCTCTCCTTATAACTCAATCCCTCAAGTCCCGATAGCATCCTAGTAAATCTTTTCTGCACTCTTTCTAGTTTAATAGTATCCTTTCTATAATAGGGTGACCAGAACTGTACACAGCATTCCAAGTGTGGCCTTACCAATGTCTTGTACAACTTCAACAAAACATCCCAACTCCTGTATTCAATGTTCTGACCGATGAAACCAAGCATGCTGAATACCTTCTTCACCACTCTGTCCACCTGTGACTCCACTTTCAAGGAGCTATGAACATGTACCCCTAGATCTCTTTGTTCTATAACTCTCCCCAACACCCTACCATTAACTGAGTAAGTCGTACTCTGGTTCAATCTACCAAAATGCTCTTCCAAGCTGACTGCTTTCTGACTCGAGGCTTTGTGAGGACCACTGTAGTTCTCTTCCATTAGCTGCAAACTAAGCAAATCTTCCTGTTGCTTTTCCCCCTCAAATCCCAAACTGAACTACCTGCTTCTGTCAGCAAGCACAGATAAATTAAAATAAAAGAACCTTCTACCCAAGGCTCTACTCTAAATCACTATCTCTATGGCAATGTGGAACATCACCACCTGGAGGTTCCCCTCCAAGTCACTCACCATCCTGACTTGGAAATATATCGCCGTTCCTTCACTGTCACTGGGTCAAAATCCTGGAATTCCCTCCCTAACAGCACTGTGGGTGTACCTACACCTCAGACTGCAGCGGGTTCAAGAAGGCAGCTCACCATCACCTTCTGAAGGGGCAATTAGGGATGGGCAATAAATGCTGGCCTAGCCGGTGACACCCACATCCCATAAATGAATCAAGAAAAGCTTTGGGTTTATTCAAGCAGAACTGCAAACAAATAATTCCGCCTTCAACGCAATCCTTTGATTCTGCAACCCAAAAGAATAGTTTATCTTCGTAATGGATAAAATTGCCCCTCTCCAGACTCCCTGATCCCTTGACACGTTTAGTGATTGATCATTTGTTCAAATTTTTTATTTCCGCTGTGGTGGAAACTCTGATCTTGGACAACAAACACAGGCTGCCTTCTGAGTGTCTTAAACCCAGGCTTGTTTCAATTGCATTTGCATCAGAGTTTTTACCAGGTTCACACCAGATGCTCGCATTTTTCTACAGTTTAAATCTTTATTTCCTTAAGCTAAAAGTTGTATTCTAACACATAAATGAATTATGAGCCAGATATTCACAACAAATAGATCAGAATTGTTTCTTCCCTCTCTCCCATTCCAGTAAAAATGGTTTGATGTGTTTAAGCATGAGAGCAAGGGGCGGTTTAATTCATCCCGCTGTAAATGGGATTATCCCAATCCATGGCCTCCCTCTTTTTGGGAAGTGACTGAATTTTGGTGCCTGCCCAGTAACCGATACAGACCTAATCGTACCAGGACGCTGGAGAGTGACTGCGCTGTCTGGCAACACCTTTACACCATCTTTCGTTGTCGACAGGAAGGTTCGGGGAAAGCCAGCGCGGGCTGCGCACTGGACTGCGGTGCTGGGATTGGCAGGATCACCAAGAGGCTGCTGCTGCCTCTGTTTAAAATTGTCGACATGGTGGATGTGACGGAGAGCTTCTTAGCTAAAGCGAAGGCGCATCTGGGGGAGGAAGGCAGCCGTGTGGGCAACTACTACTGCTGTGGCCTGCAAGACTTCATCCCACAGCCCCAGAGATATGATGTTATCTGGATCCAGTGGGTGATAGGTAAGGCACGGAGTGGAATTGCTGTTAGTCAGTGAGTCTGTACACGTATTGAGACCAAGTGCAGATGGAGCAGGGTTAGAGGGCGGGGAATCAGAGACCAGGGCGTGAACATAGAATTTTAAAATGAAGACTGCGTTATATTCAGTCCTTACTGCATCCTCATTTATAATAGTATTTGCCCATGTAAACCCCTCACCCCATTACACACTCCCACCTGTGGTCGCACTGAACTCCTCATCATGGAAGCGTGTATTAACGTGACATGTTTACATGGGAAGTTTCCATTATAAATGCAGATCATAGAATCCCTACAGTGCAGAAAGAAGCCATTCAGCCAATTGAGTCTGCACCGACCACAATCCCACCCAGGCCCTACCCCCACAAATTTACCCCGCTAATCCCTCTAACCTACCATCCCAGGACACTAAGGGGCAATTTAGCACGGCCAATCAACCTAACCTGCACGTCTTTGGACTGTGGTAGGAAACCGGAGCACGCGGAGGAAACCCACGCAGACACGGGGAGAATGTGCAAACTCCACACAGACAGTGACCCGAGCCGGGAATCGAACCCAGGTCCCTGGCGCTGTGAGGCAGCAGCGCTAACCACTGTGCTGCCAGTTACAGGATTTGAAATAAGTATGTCCACATTTGTAGTGGAGTAAATTGACAGAATGTTCATGTAGACATAAGATAATATATTTCACTGAGTTTAAGAAATCAAGTTGTGCTTCAGGGTCTCGAGACCAAGTGTGATCTCCAGGTGAAACCAGCTGGCAATAACTAATAACAGGCCTCATTCAATGCCCAATTTAAAATCCTCCTTTCTATCTTCAGTTTGACAAAATACTTTTCACCTGATAATTTAAACTGAAATAGCAAAACGTTCTGGCAGTTTGAGGCAGAGAGAAGCAGTTAGTTACGGCAGGTGGCCTTCTCTGTCGGGCAGACAGTGGGGCTGATAGCTGTAAATCTGAAGCGTGACAGGTTTACATAGGCAGTTTCCACTATAAACTCGGGCAGAGGAATATAAAAGAAGGAAGCACAGGTGTAAGATTTTTAATGCACTCTGCAGCGATTCTGCCTCTTTTCCCCAACCTCCGGAAACTCTTATCGCTTGTTGAGGTACATCGCACAGGCACCGATATCTGAAGTCACTCTGTTTACTGGGTGAGCCTAACGCTGTACAAACCCCACTGCCTAAAACATCTGCGTTTAAAATGGGCCGTGGCCTGCATCAACGCCACATTGAAAACCATTAGCTATTTACTGCAGTGACGCTCCCAAATCCTCGGTCATTAGGTCTTGATGCTGCTCTGTGTACTTCACATAGAGACAGCTGTGTTTGCTCACTGTTCACCCCTCCTTAAGGCGCACTTGAAGCAAAACCACTCAAGAAAATAGCAGCACTTTCAGATCCAATTACATTAGCTTTAGTACTTTCACTCCCCCATAACTGGTTTGGGGTTATAGTTTGCAGTAGCAAAGGTGATGGTCTTCAATAATGTCCGTCAGTTTGTATTAATGTACAGTTACACTGCTCATTGTGTGTGGTGCCTGATATTCATGATGGCAACTGTATTGATGAGTTAGCTGACTTTGAGAGAACCAGAGAATGGTTATGCACAGATGGAGGCCATTCTACCCATCGAGTCCATGCCAGCTCTCAATAGAGCAGTTTAGTTAGTCCCACTCTTTGCTCTTTCCATTCAGATGCTTATCTAATCCCCTGTAACAGGACACAATTAACCAGCCTTTCAGGCTGTGCATTCCACATTCTAGCCACTTGCTGCATGTAATTATTTATTCCACATAATGTCTTTGGTTCTCTTGCCGGTTGCCTTAAATAGTCAGGCCCAGGCTTGTTCTCAGTTAGTGTTCACTCAGGCAGTCATAGAATGTGCAGCAGAGACAAGCCATTCAGCCCCACTGTTCATGCTAACGTTTATGTACATGGGCAAGATGGGCCGAAGGGCCTGTTTCCATGCTGTAAATCTCTGACTCTATGACATCAGAGCATTGGTTTGAGGTAAGGAATGGGGGCACCAGCACAAGTCGGGTGTGATGGAACACTCTCCACTTGCCTGGATGGGTGCAGCTCCAACAACGCTCAAGAAGCTCAACACCATCCAGGACAAAGCAGCCCCGCTTGATTGGCACCACATCTACAAACCTCCACTCCCTCCAGCACTGACACTCCATAGCAGCAGTGTGTACTATCTACAAGATGCACTGCAGCAACTCACCAAAGATCCTCAGACCGCACCTTCCAAACCCACGACCACTTCCATCTAGAAGGACGAGGGGTGCAGATACCTGGGAACACCACCACCTGCAAGTTTCCCTCCAAGCCACTCACCATCCTGACTTGGAAATATATCGCCATTCCTTCGCAGTCGCTGGGTCAAAGTCCTGGAATTCCCTCCCTTACGGCATTGTGGGTCAACCCACAGCACATGGACTGCAGCGATTCAAGGCAGCTCACCACCACCTTCTCAAGGGCAACCAGGGATGGGCAATAAATGCTGGCCAGCCAGCGACGCCCATGTCCCACAAATGAATAAAAACAAAACAGCTGATTTTCCCCAACCCCCATTGGCCCTGGGGCCCTTTTCTACCCCCTACCCATCATTCCATCTGAGAGCAATGCAGCTGAGAATCGAAGCACTTTGGGCTACGTACTGAGCACAGAGCATCGACAGCTGCCCTGGGCTGTGCACATTTACCCAGTACAACACAGACCAGAAACTAATGATACTTACCCTGTGAAATGAGCTGTTCTCTAAGGGTTACTGCTGTCTTGTCATTGTGAAGTTCAGCCAGTCTTTAATGAGCCTCTGCTGTCAGTGCGCGCCCCCCCCCTCCCCCCGTGTGCCTGTGACAGCCCCCCCCCCCCCGTGTGCCTGTGACAGCCCCCCCCTCCTCCCCGTGTGCCTGTGACAGCCCCCCCCCTCCCCGTGTGCCTGTGACAGCCCCCCCCCCCCCGTGTGCCTGTGACAGCCCCCCCCTCCTCCCCGTGTGCCTGTGACAGCCCCCCCCCCCCGTGTGCCTGTGACAGCCCCCCCCCTCCCCGTGTGCCTGTGACAGCCCCCCCCCCTCCCCGTGTGCCTGTGACAGCCCCCCCCCTCCCCGTGTGCCTGTGACAGCCCCCCCCCTCCCCGTGTGCCTGTGACAGCCCCCCCCCGTGTGCCTGTGACAGCACCCCCCCCCCCCCCCGTGTGCCTGTGACAGCCCCCCCCCCTCCCCGTGTGCCTGTGACAGCCCCCCCCCCCCCGTGTGCCTGTGACAGCCCCCCCCCCCTCCCCGTGTGCCTGTGACAGCCCCCCCCCCCCTCCCCGTGTGCCTGTGACAGCCCCCCCCCCCTCCCCGTGTGCCTGTGACAGCCCCCCCCCCCCCGTGTGCCTGTGACAGCCCCCCCCCCTCCTCCCCGTGTGCCTGTGACAGCCCCCCCCCTCCTCCCCGTGTGCCTGTGACAGCCCCATACCACTCAGGGCAGCAGTGACACCTCTGAGATCTAACAACAGTTACCCGTCGGGGGATTTCCCACCCTGGAGATTCACTCTGATCTTTGGGTGCTGAATCACGCTGTCACGCTGGGATACCAGTATCTCTGCCCCCTCACCCCAATACCAGGGGCTGGGGTACCATTAGCCCTGACGCCCCTCCTTCCCTCCCCAGTACCTCACCTCAAACACAACACTGGGGGTTGACCTTGCATTGAGCAGCGTTGGAGGCTAACGACAAGCTGTCCAGGCCTGGTGCCTCGAGGTGCAGTTCCGCAGGGATAGTGAGCAGCAGCAGGACCCAAGCTGCCAGCCCTGCAGCCCAGTAATCCTGCAGACACCGTAGATAGGGACTGTTTTTAGTGGCCCTCACCCCCACCACATGCTGGAGTCCGTGTACAGAACACTCTTGTTGTGAGTGACTTGGCACAATGGAGAATGAAGTTAGCAATGGACCAGTCAGCACAATATTCAGCTCACAAGAGGCTCTTGTATAAATTTCTGCTGTCAATTCAACGAGACAATTCGCAAGATTTATAAATGGAGGCAGAGAATACAAAAGCAAGAGAGATTAAACTAAATCTTCATAAATCATTGGTCACCTGGCACATAATGTCTGACTGTGGGCCTTGCACTTTAGGGAAGATGTCAAGGCCTTGGGGAGGGGGTGTTCCAGGGAACAGGGAGTTCAGATACATGGAGAAGCTGGGATTGTTCTCCTGAAGCACAGTGATGGTTAAGGGGGAGATTTACTGGAAGTGGGAGGAGGGTGGGTAGCCAGAGGGACACAGATTGGAGACAATTGGGAAAAGAACCAGCGGGGGAGATGTGGAGAGTTAGATTTGACCCAGCAAGTTGCTGTGATCTGGAAGGTGATGGAAGCAGATTCAAGAGGAACTTTCAAAGGGGAAATTGGATCCTCACTGGAGAAATTTGCCAGGCTGTAGGAAAGAGTGGGACTAATTGAATAGCTCTTTCAAAGAGACAGCACCGGTGCGATGGGCAGAATAGCTGCTTCCTGCATTGTAATTTTTACAATTCTATGAATGTAGGCCAAGGTATGAATTATGTTCGACAGTCTTGACGGCCTCCTGTAGTTTCCATAAGGGAGTCACCGAGTCTCTCTTGACATTGTTTCAGGGCACTTGACTGACACCCACCTCACCCAGTTCCTGAAGAGGTGCCAAAAGGGTCTTCGCCCCAACGGGATCATCTGTGTGAAGGACAATGTGAGCCAGGATGGGGTGATTGAGGACGAGGTGGACAGCAGTGTCTGTCGGGACCTGTCCTCCCTGCGGGCCATCGTGCGGCTAGCGGGTCTTCACCTGATAGCAGAGGAGAAACAGGACAACTTCCCAGATGAGATTTACCAGGTGTACAGTCTGGCCCTGAGGTGAAGCTCACTGACCCCCTGTGCGAGGTAGGGGTGTCGTCAGGGGAGAGGGGGAGAGTGAGAGAGGTAAAGAGAAGAGAATGAAGCACAGCTCCGGCGCACTGGGTGTGATCTAAAAGAAACCTGAAGCACAACACAGAGCACAACTGAATCAGACTTCATCCTGGAATGACCTGGAACCACCTTTTCCCCCAGTGGATAAATCTGAGGGAAGCATTGAACAGGATGCCGAGAGACGGGGTAAGCAGTTTCATGCCCTTTTCTGGATTCTGACTACACTTGGATCATCACTGCATTTCTTCGGAGCAGAGTTTCCAGGGAAGAGGTGGGATACTGGGGTATTTTGTATTTGTCATGCAGAATGAGCTGGAATCGACTGGTTATTTTTTCCATTCACCAGAAGCTATTAGCTGGCGAACAACAAGTCCCCGTCAGGACTGAAGCTTCTGATCTGGGTGAGAGTTCAGTCCAGCAATGAGGGAATGCTGCACCCTTCAAGGTCACGTCTTGTAACCAGAGGCCCAATTTGGCCGGAGTTTCTTCCTCAGACGGCATTATCTGTCCACCCACTGCGTTAAACCCCCTTGAGAAACCTCACTCTGAGCAACATGGCTTCCCCAGTTGCCTCAGAGCTTTGGGGCGTTACTTACGGGCAGTGCTTCCTTGCTAATGTTGGCCCGGTGTGAATCTCGGGCTGCAAGTATTTCCATGGCTTTGGCCTTTTTTAACCGATGACTCACCCTGGGGAATTCTCACCATTGGAGCCTTCCAGTCTCTGCCTCTGCACTCTCTCTCTCCGTTTCTCTCTCTCGCTCTCGACCTCCCAGTCTTGTGTGCCGTTGAAGTTTGGAGAAAACGCATTCAGATCCCACAACAGGTTGAGGCCCAAGAAACTTGGTTCAATTTTTAAACAATGCAATTTATCAGATATCATAATTTATTAAATAAATGGATTATTTTTGTGTGAAATGTGTGTGTTTTGTCATTTGAAAGTATCACTGCTGACGGTGCAGACCAGCACAGCAGGAATTCTCTCCAACAGGTCTCTGTTACTGCGCTTAACGCCTGCAGGAATAATCCAGGATTGCTAGTCTGTGTGATTATTCTGCTCAATGCACCAACTCCATGATTGATATTTATAAACCTGACCGGCCCCAGAGGATAAGTTGCTTCTCTCACTTTTTGAATCAGATGATAATGGGTTTGAATTCTACCCTTGTGGCTTGAACGTAAAATCTGGCCTGAGACTCCCAGGAACGATGCAGAGGGGTTACTGTGCGGTCTGAGGGGGGGACGGCGCAGAGGGGGCGCCGCACTGTCTGAGGGGGTGCGGTGCAGAGGGGTGCACCGTGTTGTCCGAGGGGGGAGGCACAGAGGGGGCACCGCGCGGTCTGAGGGGGGATGGTGCAGGCAGGAGACGCTGTACAGTCTGGGGGATGCTGCGGGGGGGGTGTCGCACAGTCTGAGGGGGTGGGGGGATGGCACCAACGGGGCGTCGCGCAGTCTGGGGGACGTATGGCGTAGAGGGGGTGCCACGCAGTGAGGGGGGGGGGATGGTGCAGAGGGGGCGCCGCGTGGTCTGAGGGGGGGGATGGTGCAGAGGGGGCGTCGCGCGGTCTGAGGGGGGACGGTGCAGACTGGGGGACGGCGCTGGGGAGGTGCTGCGCAGTCTGGGGTATGGATGGCGCGCAGTCTGGGGGCGCTACACAGTCTGATGGGGGGGGGGCTGTGCAGTCTGGGGCGCGGACGACGCTGAGGGAGCGCCACGCAGTCTGAGGGGGCACTGGGCAGCCTGGGGAGCGGCGCTGTTAAACATACACTCTTTCAAACGAGATGTTAAACCGGTCCACCATCTCCCTTGTGTAAAGATACCACAGCTGCTGTTTTGAATATTTGGTGAGTATTTATCCCTCAACCAACATCAATAAAACTGACCTTCGATGCCTCAAGTTTGCAGATTTAAGAGTCTATCAGTTTTCCTGTAGAATGTCACCTGTTCAGCTGGGATTTCCACATCACTGAAATCCCTCTAAATGGGTTTGGAGTTTTCAAATCCTGTAGCTCCTTAACTATCAGGATTGTCGGAGCGCCTGCAGCAGCTGGTCTGCAGCAGCTGAAGATAGTTCATCATCACCTTCTCAACGCAACTCCAGACAGACCATAAATGCCAACCTCACTGAAACACCCACATCCTGAGAATCACTTAACTTGCGGGAAACGTAGTGAATTCTTTGGGTTCCTGTAAACTAACATGAAATTTAGTTAAGCTAGAAGAAGTTTAAAAATTGCGTTTGATTCAAGGAAGAGACTGATAAGGTCATCAGGTCGTCAAAAAAAAAGTGATGAACCAGAGGAGTGCTGCTCTGAAAGCTTGTGATTCCAAATAAATCTATTGGACTTTAACCTGGTGTTGTGAGACTTCTTAATGTGAATTGAGCGCGAACACAACCCCTTGGGTGAGATAGCGGAATGATGAGATTGAAAGGCAGGAGTGGAGAAACCGCTTTTTTTATTCCCTGTATGCTTTGTATTAAACAGGATGGAAGTTCATAAACCCTGAGCTTCCAAGAATCAATGAGCTGCTCGTGTACAGATTCCATGGATACCCAGTAGCTTTCTGCTCAGAACCACGTATGCAGCGATTCTGACAGTCATCCAGACTCTCAACGTTGGCTCTATTCTCTCTCCACAGATGCTGTCAGACCTGCTGAGATTTTCCAGCATTTTCTGTTCCAGATTCCCGCACCTGCAGTATATGGTAGTGTGGCCCCTTTAAGGGGGCAATCCTTCACTGGCCACATGATCGGGATCGAGCCAGTGGAATGAGTGGCTCAGGTTTGTGTGCAATCGGGAGTGAGGGAGTGCAGTGCCAGGGCTGGAGGGTTTCAGTTGGCGTCAGGGTGTTGTTAGGAGTAGACTTGTATTAATCATGCTATTACCCTTTGTGCATATAGTTGATATCATTAATGAATCCTTTTAATTATTGTTGCCACATTGCGTCGCCTCGAGTTATTCCACTGGCGACGAGGAAAATCGGATCACCCGTAAGAACCTCAGTTTTAAAGTTAATGTTTATTAGTGTCACAAGTAGGCTTACATTAACACTGCAATGAAGTTACTGTGAACATCCCCTACTCGCCACAGTCCGGGTACATTGAGGGAGAATTTAGCATAGCCAATGCACCCTAACCAGCACGTCTTTCAGACTGTGGAAGGAAACTGGAGCACCTGGAGGAAACCCACGCAGACATGGGGAGAACGTGCAGACTCCTCACAGACAGTGACCCAAGCTGGGAATTGAACCTGGGTTCCTGGCGCTGTGAGGCAGCAGTGCTAACCACTGTGCCACCGTGCCACCTCCAGCTTCTCACAGCAACTGAACTGAAACTAGAAAGGGAGGAGACTGATCACTTGAAGTTAAAGAACAGAAGAAGGTAGCGAGTCCATCGTGCTATTGTTTAGGAAGATAGAGCTATTTGACCCAGAGATTGAGAGTTGGGGGCGGTATATCGAATGGTTGCGGCGTTCATGAAATAGCAGCCGAGGCGAAACGGGGTGATATCACCCACAGTCTGAGGCCCACAGACTTACAGCCTGGTGAGGAGCTTAACATCACCAAAAGCTGCGGGTGCTGAATTGTTTGATGAGCTAGTTAATTTGGTGAAGGAGCATTACAACCCTCGGCCTTCTGTAATAACGCAAGGGTATAAGATTAATTCTGTGGTTAGAGAGCCAGGAGAGACAGTCTCAAGCTTTGTGACCAGACTTCGATGGCTGGCAGAGCACACCGAGTTTGCAGCTGCACTGGGAGATATGTTGAGAGACTGTTTATTATGCAGGATCAAACCCCAACACGCAAAAGAAGCTGAAACAAAAGTCTCGCTGGAGAAAGCAGTCAAAATGGCCCAAGCGACCAAATGAGGCGTGTGTGAGCTACCAGGCATATGCGAGTTGTCTGGCGTGTGCAGGTCACCAGGGGTCTGTGCGCACCAGGCGTGCAGAATGAGGGAACCAGTTGTGTTGGGAAGCGGCTGCAGTGAGGAACACCCCGAGGGAGGGCACAGCGGAGTCTGAGAAAAGTCACTCAGTATCTGGGTTTTAGACACACTTTATGTTTGGAGGAAACTCCCCTCGAAGGGCATGCTGATGCTGAAATTATGTTTATTTTAATTGTCAAAAGAAGGGTCACTAGCACGCGAGGTGTCAAGTCAGGCAGGCTGCATAAAATATTCCATAAAAAAGAAAGATACCATAGTTACAACCCCTGTGAATAAACTGGTGGAGGAACCAGAGGAGGAATCCAAGGCTTACACACACAATCAAGCAATCAAGTCCAACTCAGCAAGGTGCCACTTGTAGAGATTGTCCGAATGGTAAACAGCCGGCCCCTGAAGAGGGAGGTTGATACTGGCACGGTGGCCACTGTCGTTGGGGAAAAGACATTCAAACATCTCCCGAAGGGGTTATAGCCCTTAAGCCTCAGCCTACCTTGGTGACATAAACTGGAGAAACATTTAAGAATATTGGGCACCGTTAAGGCCCAGGCCAGAAACTCCAAGGTGTTTGGTGAAGTCAGTAAGAAATCTCACAACTCACGGTTAAAGTCCAACAGGATGATTTGGAATCACGAGCTTTTGGAGCGCTGCTCCTTCCTCAGGTGAGTCCCTTTCATGATGACATTTGGATTTGACACAGGTGAGCATAAGATGTTTCACTCCAGCTATGATTCAAGTGACCCACTAGGGTGCTTTTATCAAACTAAGTTTATTTAAGAATATACTTAGAATATAACACAGAATTATCATAACTTTTACCAATTACAAGATTTAAACATTACACAGTATAACCCCTAACAGCTAGCTATCTCTGTTGTTCCAAATCAAACAGCATCTCACACACCCTTCAGAGTTGGCACAGAAGCGAGTATGCCGACGTGATGCCGGGCTTGCAGCTTTTTAACACCTGCTGTGAATTGGTCCTTTGAATGCTGGGTTAAATCTCTGATGCTCCCCAGTCCTGGAATTTCCAGAAAGTTTCTGGAGAGAGACAGAGACACTGCCTCCTTCCACCAACTTCTCACAGCCACTGAAACGAAGCTAAAAACTTGGAATGCTGTATTTTAAAAAGCTGTCCACAGGCATGTCAGCTGACCTGTCAATCATGCTCCACTCAGCAATCCCCAAAGAACCATAAAACCACAGGACACTGCATTAGGCCAGATTAAACACGATGACATTTAATCTGCCTCAGTAACAAATACAGGACACCAGTTACAGACATCACAGCACCAATAAAATGCTACATGATTGAAATGCATTTCATAAAGGCA